>NC_044917.1:2656645-2729244 GCF_003576645.1 Ipomoea triloba | reverse complement strand
GGGGGGGGGGGGGGGGGGGGGTAGTTTAGTTAATTGATAAAGCGATGCTGTTAGTTAGCATTTTGACTGGTTTTGAATCTTTGTCAGGTTCGGAAGGAAGGCTCACGTTTCCCTACCAGAGAGTTGGTATGATTAATGCACTGCAAGAAATGTCTAATGCCTCTGAAGGAAAATATCTTACCAGCTTATCAAAGACGATTTGTAGTTTTCTTTTGTCCTGTTACAAGGATGATGGTATGTTTTGATTTTTATGTTATTGGTCTATGTGTTATTTGTATGTCATTCCTACTGACATTCATCTAAATGTCTGTATGGCAAGTTTTTTTGTTTTGTTTTGTTTTTTTTTTTTTTTTCACCGGTTAGACTTATATTCTATCATTTTCAGGTGATTGATCTATGTTTTGGGCTGTGTGCATATCCAGGTAATGAAGAGGTGAAGCTTGCAATTTTATCTTGTTTTGCTTCTTGGGCAGCAAGATGTGCAGATGCTATTGATCAGGGTGTTGTTTCCTTCATTTCAAATGGGTTGAAAGAGAAGGAAATGTTGAGGAAAGGTCATCTTCGTTGTGTTCGACTAATTTGCAAGAACATTGATGCTGTTCCTCGGGTAAAGGGGATATATATAGTTCTTTTTATTTTATTTATTTTTTATTTTTTATTTTTTGAATATTTATTATCTGCCTCATTGTATTGGGTTTCCTGGCTGTCTCTATATTCTACATTATATAACTGTCAATGTACTTGTTTCAGATTTCATCTTTGCTGGCACCTCTTCTCCAGCTTGTTAAAACAGGTTTCACCAAAGTAGCACAACGTTTGGATGGAATTTATGCACTTTTCTGTGTTGCAAAAATTGCTGCGATAGATGTTAAAGCAGGTTTCTTTTGGATTTCTCACCTCAATCTCTATGTGTGTGTGTGTATATATAGAGTACTCTAAAGTGCATTCTTACTTTTGTGATTCCCTTTCTGTAGATGAGACTGTAATGAAGGAAAAGATTTGGGCTTTAATATCACAGAATGAACCTTCATTGGTACCTATTACTATGGTAAGTATTCAACAAAAACTCGCTAGTGGTATTTTGAATCTTTGTATTTTCTTTGAATACTTGTTAGATTTGGCAGATAACGTTTAATCACTATGTAGTTCATTGCTCCCTTTCTTTTGAATCTTAAACATAATTCACTCAATTCTTCAGGCCTCAAAATTACCAATTGAGGACTGTATGGCATGCCACGACCTTTTTGAGGCCCTTCTGATTGACCATCCTCAGAGGTATGTTTTTGATGGATAGCAACGGAACCATTTTCATAAAATTATATGGATAACTGCTAACAATATAAGATGTGCTCCTACTCTGAAAGTCTGAATCTCATTGTAAATGAATGTTTGTCTTTTGTGTATTCTGCAGGATGTTGGAGACTTTTCCCGTCAGTACATTTGTGCAGGTTAATTAGTAATACATGCTTGAACATCACTTTTCTTTCAATTGTTGTTTTCTGCTGATTAGTAATCAATTATGTGCAGTTTATACTATTTGTACTTTGCCATCCAAGTTGGGCTGTCCGGAGAGCAGCTTATAATTCTGTGAAAAAGATTATTGCTGCTATCCCACAGTTATCTGAAGCCATAATGCTTGAATTTTCAAATTATCTCTCCGCTGTTGGTGAAAAGGTTCTTTTGAGAACAAGGTGAGTTCCAACAGTTCAATGCCACTTGCTTGTAGCAAATCTGGTAACTATCACAATTTGGTGAGTCTGAAGTAAGCGGATCACCTAGAAGTGTTTGGGTAGAGGGTAGGATTGGTAATCGTGGCCATTTTTATTTGATAGCTTTCCAAATTTTACTTGCTTGGTATGGTATTGAAAGACAAAAGGAATGACTTTATCGTTTCCTTTCTTTATCTCCTGAATCAATGGAAAGAATGGTAATTCTTCCTCTTTCGCTACTATCCCTCCCTCCTGACCTTCTCAGCCCCTTTGCTACCTTGTTTATTGGGTGGAAGTACTTGCTCCACTTTCTTTTGCCTCCTTCACCCTTTTCCTCCCTGAAAGTAGGCTTGGGAGTAGAGGCTGGAGAGAGTTGTTTGGATAGGTGGGGGTTTTATAAAGAAAAATGCCTATTTCAACAAGATCTCAAATCATCAACATCCACTCTTTGAATGACTGGAAAACCAGACCTAATTTGAAAAATCAAGTAGACATGTGGCAGCTATGAGATACAATCCAATTAATGGCTTGAAAGAAAAGATGAAAACTCTGACTATTTTGTATTAGTAAAAGCAAGTCTATATTGCATTCAAGAACCAGTGTTTGAAGTCAACGAAGCCAAGTTCACTATGCAACATAGTATGCATCTCCTTGGTTCTGCAAAAAAAGATGGAAAAGATGACAAAGAATCCAGTCCCTCTGGTAATGTGATTAGTTCAAATAGTTGAGGTAGAGAGCAATGGATATAATGTGAAGATTGGAGGCCTCTCTTCAGTAAGATAAGATGAACAGTGGTGGTGATGGTGGTGGAGGGGGAGGAGGTGCTCAGATGCCATGTTGTAATAGAGAAAAGTTCAAAATTATAATTGATTCCCATTCCTATTTTCTGTACCAACAATTTTTTTTTTATTTTTTTTTATTTTTTTTTGCTAAAACCAATCTTGATTCCCCATTCTTATGATTCTGATTGCACATGTTTTTTCAACCAAATGCCTGCCTATTGACTTGGGGTGGGTGGGGTTCATTGATGCACTGATGTTTGCTTTGGCACCAAAGATTTGACAAAATTTTATCCTGGCTGTCAACTTTCTGTGACCCTTCTTTATCTTGGAGAAGCTGTGTTGATACATTTTCTTCTCCTGTTTGCATTTCAAATTACATATCAAATCACTGATTTATCACATAAGATAGTATTTAAGGTTCTAAGTAACTGAAGATCTTTGTACTCCTGTTTATTGTCATTCCATTAAGGTAAAATGAATTGGCTTATTATTCTTTCATGGTAGTCTTAGAATGTTGAATCATTATTCAAATGTTTTCCCCCCTTCAAAATCAATGTTATTAACTACTTCTGGCTTATAGTGACACAGACAGCTTACCAGACAACCAAGTTCCAGTCCTTCCGTCTGTTGAGGTTTTGGTCAAGGCTTTAGTTGTCTTATCACCTGCAACATTGTCTGCTGTGCCACATGTTTGCAAGCAAATTTTATTTTGTTCGCATCATCCATGCCTCATTGGCTCAGCTAAGAGAAATGCAGTGTGGAGGGTAAACACTTTGGCATTTCAGTCTCTCTCTGTATATGTGTGTGTGTGTATTAGTCTAGTTAATTGAAGCTTGGTATAGTAAATATTGTTTCTCTTTCTTTTCTTTTTTTGCTCTATAAATAGTATCTTTAACTTGCATGTTTGAAAAATATATTGAGTATTTTTGTCAACTCCACTGGCTATGCCCAGTTTCTGGTGGTTCCTAATTTTTCAGTTCCGCTATGGTCTATACTCTAGCACATGCTTGTAGTGTCTAATATTTCTGCTCTCTTCATTTTTATTTCCTCAGAGGGTACAGAAGTGTTTGCAGAGACAAGGCTTTGATGTGGTTCATCTTCTTTCCACTGATGTTGCTGGCTTGTGTCAGGTGATAACTTAATTGATTTTATGTGGACTTCTTTGTTTTAACCATTGCCGAATGCTGACTTTAATAAAACCCAAAATCTCTTTGTGGTATTTCCAGGGCTTGCTGGGCTCAAGGGGACTGATGAGTCAAAACCATTTTGAGCAAGAAGCAGCAATAAACTCATTCTCAACTCTGATGTCTATAATTCCTGGAGAAACTTATGCTGAATTTGTTAAGGTTATCTGCTTTGTTTTGTGAAGTTATGAATTTTTTTGTAAGTAATTCATGAAGTTCTTAGCTTATTAGTTTATTACTGCTTATTGTGAGTTGAAACTTGTGTTTAATCTTCTGCAGAACTTCAATGACCTTCCAGACCGTCATGCACATGATATGTTTTCAGAGAATGACATTCAGGTCGATTCTTACCCTTCAAGATGTAGATCAATTATGAAAGGATAATTGCACTTCTGTTCTTTGAAATCATTATTAATTTTTCTGTCATTTACCTGATTTCATCTTTATTAGAGTGGTTTTTTATCATTCATGTGTTTGTGGCACCTATAATTGTAGCATCTTCTTTACACTTCAAGTGTATTAAATCCAAGTCTTTTATATGTGAAAGGAAATGTATTGTTTTTGAGTGCTAAAAAAGCCTATCATCCTCACTGTAAATGCCAAATCTAAAAGATACCATTATCTTTTAGTTTTTACTTAGCTTTAGATGCTCTAATTTATGTTCTCTGTATGTACTACAACCAGCTTTCTCATGCTTGTATTCTTTTCTTCAGATCTTTCGTACTCCTGAAGGGACGCTTTCCACTGAGCAAGGAGTTTATATTGCTGAATCCATTTCAGCTAAGAACACAAAACAACCGAAAGGCCGTTTCCGAGCCTATGATAGCAATGATGACCTGGTAACTGCATTTACCTTTTCTTCTTTTCTGTATGTCTGTGTGTTCTCTTTTTGAGAGTAAATCTTTTCCCTCTGCTTTCCTCATTGACTTTGAGCTTGTGGCAGGACAAAGGAAATTCTAATCGTTTGCCAAGACGCGAGCTTTCTAGCAAAGATGCCACTGTTCTAGGGAAAAAGGATGGTGGAAAGTCAACTAAGAAATCTGGTTGGTCATTTTGCTACAATTATTTGTTGCATCATTTAAAATTTAATTCTATACTCATAATTGTTCTAAATAGCCTAAAAATTTTGGTTTTATAATAGCAATTGTTTTAACTATTTTATTTATATTTTTATTTCCCTCTTTTAGACAAGGACAAGGATAAGGGAAAGACAGCTAAGGAAGAGGCACGCGACATGCAGCTTAGGGAGGAAGCCTGCATACGAGAAAGCGTGATGATTGTGCAAAATCATCTCTCTTCAATGCTGAAAGCTCTAGGAGAAATGGCCATAGCCAATCGTGTTTTCACACATAGTCAGCTACCTTATTTGGTCAGTATTCTGTGGGTCTGCTTTTTAATTCATCTGTAGATTTGACTAACAGTCAGGAAATATTTGTGATACACCTTGGGTTGCACAGCCAAAATGAAAACTGAAAAGAACCAGATTAGAGGGGAAAATAACTTATATTGTGATTTATGCTGCTAAAGACTTTATAATCTACTTTCATAAGTTTGCTACTCTAGGTAGAAGGTCTCAGGTTTAATCCTCATTCCGTTTAGATGTACCAAAAACTTGTGATTTATACCATTCAGTGTGCTAGAATGCCATTTATACAATTATATGTAATTATATATAGTATACTACTAAAAAGATCACTTTTTGACTGTTAAACTTTGGGTGTCTGGTTTGTATTTAGAATAATATAAAATAGAAGTGATAATTTTGGGATGTAAATATGTAATCTTCATTATACTTTGTTACTTTTCTTTCCTCAAAAAAATTAACTTTTGTTGTTGCACTATGATTATAGTTCAAGCTTATCGATCCTCTATTATGTTCACCAATAGTTGGTGATGTGGCATATGATGCGCTGGTGAAGCTCTCAAATTGTGTTGCCTCTCCTCTCTCCAACTGGGCTCTTGAAATTGCCACTGCTTTGCGTCTAATTAGGACAGAGGATGCCAATGTCCTATGGGCACTATTTCCGTCTGCCAGTGAGGAGGCCAATGAAAAGCCTGGTCTCTTTGAGCGAGTAGTAAATGGCTTATCGTTTTCATGTAAATCTGGGTCTCTTCCTGTGGATTCGTTTACTTTTATTTTCCCAGTAAGTTAACTTATTTTTTGAACGAACATTATTTGACTCTTTATTATTATTATTATTAATGTTTGTTTTTTCCTTTCTTTTATTCATTTCCTTTCACTTCCCTCTTGGTATGCAGATAATGGAGAGGATATTGCTGAGTTCTAAGAAGATGAGGCTGCATGAAGATGTTCTCCAGATAATTTTCTTACATTTGGATCCTGTTTTACCCCTTCCTAGGGTTCGAATGCTATCAGTTACGTCCTTGGCTCTGGCTCATTTGCCATTGTGTTATTATGTGTGATTGTAATATTATTTTCTAATTGATCTCTTATTCTCATGCTTTCATCTGCAGGTTCTATATCATGTTCTTGGTGTTGTTCCTGCTTATCAAGCTTCCATTGGACCATCACTAAATGAATTGTGTCTAGGTTTGTCAGCAGCAGAAGTGGCACCAGTACGTGTAATGAATATTAGTTTCTTCTTCAAGTTATCATGTATAACATCTCATGCTTGTTGCTACGTTCTCCCTGCAGGCCCTTTCGGGTGTTTATGCCAAAGATGTTCATGTAAGAATGGCATGCTTAAATGCAGTTAAATGCGTTCCTGCCCTTGCTGGCCACTCTATTCCTGAAAATATTGAAGTTGCAACCAGCATATGGCTTGCTTTACATGATCCTGAAAAGGTCAATTTTTTTGCAGAGAGATCTATTATTTTTTCATGCTGATTGCTTGCACAGTTTTTGAGTACTTCATTTATTTAGCAGGCGGTTACATCTTGGTTTTAGTAGAGGGCTTCGTAGTGATTGATAGTTTGCAGAGACAAGTGTTGTTCAAATATTCAAACGTTAGGTTCAAACTTAATGTAGGTCTAAACTTTCAATTTAGTGTAATGACTTCAAGAGAAAGTCCTGACTGAAACGATATACAGGTTTTGTTTGAATTATAGGTAATAATTTCGAGAGCATATCCTTGTTGAAATGAGAAGTTGATAGTTGTAGGGAGAATTTGAGATTCCATAAAATACCCAGATATGTTAAGAAATGATGCTTGAATTGGATGTATAGTAACTAGTTCTAGATCATGACTTTAAAGTCCTAAACTTTAAAATTGAAGCAGTGCAGACTTGTAAGTATAGAGTGTTTTTTGCATACCTTTTAGTGTTTCAAGTCATCAACATGGCTTAGTATGGTGATGTTGCATTGGAGATTGGGCTTCTAAGCTATAAAGGAGGTTGCACTAATTGTCACCATTTGTGGTTGTCATTGCCTTCTCCATGATGTCAACCTTCTGTTGCATTCTCAAAGTTCTATGCTATGCCATGGTTTCAATCTATTCTTTCTACCCATAGTAAAATCTTGAAAATGCCATATTTTTTAAAATGTGAAATTTCTTCGTTTTTCTACCCATAGTAAAATCTTGAGTTTTTTTTGCAGTCGGTTGCTGAAGCTGCAGAAGACATATGGGACCACTATGGATATGACTTGGGGACTGATTATTCAGGAATCTTTAAGGCACTTTCAAACATCAACTTTAATGTTAGGGTTGCTGCTGCTGAAGCATTAGCTGCAGCTTTAGATGAAAATCCGGATACAATACAGGTGATTTAACTTGCCTTGCTTTTTGGAAAAGACCACCAATTTTCAACCTGCTAATGCATTTTTTGCCATGATTTGGATATTGATATAGGAGTCATTATCAACTTTATTCTCATTGTATATCCGTGATGCTGGTTTTTCTGAGGACACTATTGATGCTGGTTGGATCGGCAGACAAGGGATAGCATTGGCTTTACATTCTGTGGCTGATGTGCTTAGAACCAAAGATCTTCCTGTTGTTATGACATTCCTAATATCACGAGCACTGGTAATCTTTTATTTTGTTGTTATATACAAGGCTTACATGTTTGCTATGTAGTTGGCATCTTGATGTGCTCCTTCCTGACGAACGGGCTATGTATTATCATTACATGCTTTAAGTTTGTTCTTCATGCTTAGCTCTCTCTCTCTCTCTTTGAAATAGTATGAGAAATCTGGTTGAGTCATTTAAGTTTATGGTTCTGTTAAGTCTTAAAGAATTAGAACTGTCTACTGGTCCACTGGATGACAATTAATGTTCTGGTTCAGTAATATTGAGAAATTTGTTGACTGCTTTAAATTGGTTTCTCTGGATTGTGTGGTTTGAAGCCTAGTACAAAAAAATAAGTGCAAATAAAATTTCATTAATAAAGGATGACAATTAGTGTGCTGCTTGCACTTAACATAGTGGTCTTGGGTAGGTTGAACAGAAAGCTTTGTTTTCCATTTTTTTACCTTCCAATTGTCCAGAGAACTGGTGAATTCTTTGGTTACTAAATATGTCCCTACTTTTCTATGAATCAAGTGAGGTTAATTGGGTTCTGTAATGTTAATTTGAATCTATAACTTATCTGTTTCTATACTGATATAGTGACATTTCTTTGGTCAGAAAAGATATTATGACTTCCCTTACATTTCCTTTGGTTTCATTGACATCCGGATAAATAACTGATCTATGTCTTTTCATGTTATCCATGGAAATTTTAGGAGCTTTATTTATTTATTTACTTATTTTTAAATTTTGTTCGTTTTAATGGCTCTGAACTTTGTAACAATATGGATGCTATTGAGTTGCAGGCTGATCCTAATGTGGATGTTAGGGGAAGAATGATTAATGCTGGTATACTGATTATTGACAAGCATGGGAATGATAATGTGTCCCTGCTATTCCCAATTTTCGAAAACTACTTGAACAAAAAGGTTGTGTTTCTGGAGCCTTTGCTTTGAACATCCTATTATTTGGCTAGTTAATTGCACTACTCTCATACATTTGTGTATGCTTTTGCATTCTTTATGGTATTTAAGGGTGTGATCTACACCGAAAATTTCCATTCTTTTGGAAAAATAGAAAACAGAAATGGAAAAGTAGAGTTTGTATTCAAGTCGAAATATTCTCCAACTGGAAAAAGGAAAAATATTCTCCATTCTTCCAACAGGAAAATGGGCAAATTGTTTTCCAAATGGAAAAAGGCGGATGACCAATACCGGGGGGGGGGGGAGTACTTTTTATCCGTCTTTTCCTTTTGAAGTCTTTTTATTTTTTAATTTTAATTTTCTGATTTTCCAACTTCAAGATTGGAAAAATGGAAAACAAATTTCCATACTCTGTTTTCCCCTTTTTATTCTATTAAGTTGTGAAGGCAGCAAATTTAATGAAAGGTGATTAAACTAGAACTGTTCATGACCAAATACTTGTGTTATTGTCCAGGCATCTGATGAAGAGAAATATGATTTGGTGCGTGAAGGTGTTGTGATATTTACTGGTGCTTTGGCAAAGCATTTGGCAAAGGTGGGAAATTAGTGTGTTATGTATATTATCTAAAGTAACAGAGGTGTTAAACTACCATTCGGGTACTCTTTGACATGTATATTTTGGATTTTGGAATAGGATGATCCTAAGGTCCATGCTGTTGTTGAAAAGTTGCTGGATGTTCTGAACACTCCTTCTGAAGCTGTTCAACGAGCTGTCTCTTCCTGTTTGTCTCCACTAATGCAATCAAAACAGGTTCTCAAGAGAAGTGTTGATTATTAAATTGCAAGAACAACTTTTATTTATGTATTTATATTCTTTTGTTTCAATCTATCTTTTGTAAGTTATTGATTAAATTCTAAGCTCATTATCTTTTTATTACATGTATGTGTCCATTTTTAATACTACACAAAACATGAAATGTCCTCTTCCTAATGATATTTATCAAGCTTCTTTATTTGGTAGATTATGGAATTGGTGGATTTGGGCCTCATCAATATGCCTTGAAAGTGACATAGTCAACCCAAGTCTCCCATTTAGCAAGCATCTATTGTCGTTAAAATAGGGCCTCTAATTTTGTTGTAAGAAACAGAATCAGATTTAATACTGTTAGGAGCTGTACCTGATTCTGGGTTTGAAGAATGTTCCAATGATTCTAGGTTTCTGTTGCATATTGAATGTGTTCATATCAAACAAACTCAACTCAACTATGGCTTAACTGCAATCCAGTTTGGCACCCCCTAGATTGCACTTCTAATGTATTTCTATAATCTGTTCTTTTCCTAAGCCCTTCTTTTTGATCATTGATATACAATAGCTTTGTTTTGGGCCTTGTGGCAAAATCCCCTGTTTATTACCCTTACCCTTGTTTCCTTGTATTTTTTTCTGATCAGCCAAAAGTGAAATTAAATGAATTTCTTATTGTTTATATACTATTTCTCTTTATTTTTACTTTTCTTTGTTGCCCTTACTTTTTTCTTTGAATTCCTCTCCCCTTTTCTTATAAACCTTACTGCACTTTTCAAATACAAAATATTTTCTATTCTCATAATTGGATCTTTCTTTTGTTATTTCCTTTTTACATTCATCAGGAGGATGGACCTGCTCTTGTTTCTAGGCTTCTAGATAAATTAATGAAGAGTGACAAATATGGGGAGCGCCGAGGAGCAGCTTTTGGACTTGCAGGGGTTGTTAAGGGTTTCAAAATTTCCTGCATAAAGAAATATGGTATCATTACAACCTTGCGTGAAGGATTTCTAGACAGGTCAGTAGTTTTTTCCAGTATTGATTTGTTGTTACCTTAAGTTTTGATTTTTCCTGGTGGGTTAACTGATGCATTTGCATTTCCATGTCTGTACTTTTTCTAGTTGAAAGGCACCATGATTGTACCTGAATCTTTTTTTTTTTTTTTTTTCAGGAATTCTGCTAAAAGCCGTGAAGGAGCATTATTAGCATTTGAATGCCTCTGCGAGACACTAGGAAAATTGTTTGAGCCGTATGTCTGCTCTGACTAAAAGATATCCTCCCGTTTCATTCTAGATAGTCTGTGTTTCAAATGATGATGGGAGGTGTATACCAGTATATAGTTAAATGTTAAAATCATTATCTCATCACAGCCTCCCTCTGTTTCCTGCAGCTATGTAATTCAAATGCTACCATTACTACTGGTTTCTTTCTCTGATCAAGTGGTTGCGGTCAGAGAAGCTGCAGAATGTGCTGCTCGGGCAATGATGTCTCAATTGACTGCTCAAGGAGTGAAGCTAATCCTTCCATCACTTCTAAAGGTTCTATTATACATCCTTTATTTTTCATCTGTGTGGTAAGAGATAATTACTTGTAGTAGACTCTTGCATGGATGCATATTGAGAGTGTTCTCTTGTAATATTTTGATTTCTAGCTGTGTACATATGTGGTCCCTGTCAAATTTACCGTTGAAAGACCATCACTTTCTGGGTAACATTTATTGTGACAAACTAGCCATGCACCACCAAACTCTTCAGCCTTTTGTCTTTGCCCACACTCAAAGTCTATTCATTGAAATTTTTGTAATTTATAGAGGTATGCACCCACCTCTGCACCTGTCAAATTGGAAAAAGAAAAGAAAACAACCCTAACCATATTTTGGAACCAGTTCTGTATATGAAGAACGCTATCCCAATCTCTCAAACTTTCCCAGTCTTTTTTCCATTTTCATGAGTTCAATGGATTTGAGAGCTTCTCCAAGGGTTTTATAAGTTTTGCTCCCAAAAGTAAAACATAATGTAACTGTGTAATGCTTGGCTCCACTAGAAAGTTTCAGATGTTACAAAACTATACTACATGCACTATGTAAATGGGTTAATGTATTGAAATTTGTTTTCATTTGTGATTCTTTGAGTATGCTGCATCACTTTTATTGATTAACTCCCATTCTCCATTTTCTTACTTTGTCCTCTTTGAGGTGCATTTAAAATATTTAATTCCCTTTTTGTGACAAGCCAATTATTCTGCCATTTGCTTTACCAATTATCCTCTGTGCCACATTTCTTTTTCTTTAATGACCTTATTGCCTGTTTCTTTTTATTCTCTACCTGTATTATGTATTGTAAATATTTTTTAATGGAGATGCGTGTTTACAATATTCTTATTATATCAGGGCCTCGAAGATAAAGCTTGGAGGACAAAGCAAAGTAGTGTTCAACTTCTTGGTGCTATGGCATACTGTGCGCCGCAGCAGTTGTCACAGTGCCTCCCTAAGATTGTGCCAAAGTTAACAGAGGTTTACTTTTAGATTTCTGAATGTCTTGTTATGCCCTATTTGTAAAAAAATGTTGAATGCATACATTAAATTCATACATAACACCAAAAGGCACATGCTATGAACTGAACAAGAAAAGCTACAATTTTTCAAGCAAGCCTCAGTTGTTTGTTATTACAGGTCTTGACTGACACTCATCCCAAAGTTCAATCAGCTGGACAGACAGCACTTCAGCAGGTGAAAAAGCTCCTTGTATCCAAATTTCTATTAATTTTTTATTCTCTTCTTTGTTTTACAAATTTTGACATTTTGTTGCTTATAGGTAGGGAGTGTTATAAAGAATCCCGAGATATCTGCTCTTGTGCCTACACTTCTGATGGGCCTTACAGAACCCAATGAACACACAAAATACTCCCTTGACATACTCCTCCAGGTTTATACTGCTCTGCCTTAGTTTTTCATGCATTTACAATTTTGGAAAGACTTATGCATATTACTTTATTGCAGACAACTTTTGTTAATACAATTGATGCTCCATCTCTGGCATTGTTGGTACCCATTGTCCATCGAGGCCTTAGAGAAAGAAGTGCTGAAACTAAGAAGAAAGCTGCCCAAATTGTTGGGAACATGTGTTCTTTGGTCACAGAACCAAAGGACATGATACCTTATATAGGATTGCTTCTTCCTGAAGTTAAAAAGGTATTGTAAATTAGTTGAGGTGAATAGACCTTGGAGAGAAAATATGGATTTATAAACAATCTTTATATTCATTAGGTTCTTCTGGATCCTATTCCTGAAGTTCGTTCAGTGGCTGCAAGAGCCATTGGCTCTCTTATAAGGGGAATGGGAGAAGAAAACTTCCCAGACTTGGTTCCTTGGTTGTTAGATACTCTGAAATCAGATGGCAGTAATGTTGAGCGCTCAGGAGCAGCACAAGGCCTTGGCGAGGTAAAAATGCTTTTTACTTTGCCACTTTTGCACAGTTTCTTTTTCAAATTTACCCTATTTTAGGATTGTTATCTGTTTCACAAAATGCATTCAGTTCTAGACTTTTAGCCAACTACAGAAGGCCTTTCTGCTGTCCTTTTGCTATCTGAACTTGCTCATATTTACTTCCAAATTGGTAATGCTTTGAAGAATGAGGTTTTAATCACTAGATGCTCTGTGTGTAAATATTTGCATTTAACAGCATTCATTGTTTATATAATTTAATACTTCAATAATTCAATTAGAAAGTATCTTTTCCACCCTTTCTTTGAACCTTGTCAATGATTGAACTTGATATTAACTTTTTCTGCCATCAGAGAAAGTGTTATATACAAGTTGGGTACATACATATGTACTTTTATTCATTTTTTCTGTTACAGATATAATAGAAATTGCATTTGCAATACTGACTCATGATAATTCTATTCAATGCTTAAAGTTATGGTATTATTTAAGAATTCAATTGAATTGGAACATCACCAACTATTTTCTTATTTGCAAGTATGTTTTTCTTTTTGCTTGGATTTCTTGAAAATTAAAATAAATAAATAAAGGTTCTTTCTTAAAATTGAAAATACAATGTAAGCCGTATCATAAAATTTTGACTATTGGAGTGGAACTTGCCAACTTGGACATTTGAAAGCAATCACTGTTGTTTATTACTATGAACTGCACAAGAGTGCAAGACTAGTTTTGAGATTTAGTATGTGGGTTTAGAGTATCAACTATTGTTTTGTGCTTCATATATCTTTTGCTTTTTGTTGCTGGGGTTTAAATGGTATCTCTGCGATATTCTTTATTATGCATCTGCTCATTTTTCTCACTTGGACAAATTTTTTGACAATTGACATATAATTATGCCAACTACATTTTCTTTTATAGGTATTGGCTGCACTGGGTATAGAGTATTTTGAGACCATACTTCCAGATATTATTCGGAACTGTTCTCATCAAAAGGCATCAGTTCGTGATGGCTATTTGACACTCTTTAGGGTATGCTCTAATGGTTTTTGTTTTCTTGCCCTTGCACTGAATTTCTTTTTTGTTGAATTAATCTGGATTTCAAATAGCTCTGATGATCTTTCTTTTTTAGTATCTTCCGAGATCTTTAGGTGTCCAATTCCAGAACTATTTGCAGCAGGTTCTTCCAGCAATTATAGATGGTACACACTCTCTCTATCTTTCTCTGTGTCTCTTGCACTTGCAAACAATAGGTGAAGTAGTTATTAAGAATTCATACACACACAATTAAAACGTCTGTACCTCAAGTTAAATATCTTGTATGCTTATTTTTCCTTCAAGAGGTCACTGTTAAATGGGCTTGTCATGGTTTTGGCGCTAATTCTTACTATAATATCTGCTGATGCTACATTCCTCAGGACTTGCCGATGAGAATGAATCTGTGCGTGATGCTGCACTTGGTGCTGGCCATGTTTTGGTGGAGCATTATGCAACAACGTCAGTTTTAAAAATCCCTTCAATCTGGTTTTATGCTGTAACCAAATATTTTATTTTGATGAGGATGTGCTTTTATAATGCCTCCTGTTTAAGTTGCCTAGTGGGAAAATACTGTGCAGTGTTTTTCGTCATTATTATGGTTTTTGATCTAATAGATAATTGTCAATCTATAGGTGTTATTTTCAATATTCTCTTGTAGGCTTACTTCATTTATTTTTTGCCCTAAATAATATGTAGATCCTTGCCTCTGCTTCTTCCTGCTGTGGAGGAAGGCATTTTCAATGATAATTGGCGTATTAGGCAGAGCTCTGTGGAATTGTTGGGTGATCTTTTGTTTAAGGTATGCGTTTATAACTTAAGAGGGTTTTTTATTCGTAATTTTTGTTTTTATAACGTCAATTATCTACAGGTTGCTGGAACATCTGGAAAAGCTCATCTTGAGGGTGGTAGTGATGATGAAGGTTCTAGTACTGAAGCTCATGGACGGGCAATCATTGAGGTACTTGGAAGGGAGAAGCGTAATGAAGTTCTTGCTGCACTGTATATGGTTCGGACTGATGTCAGCATAACTGTGCGCCAGGTATTATTAAAGTCAATAGTTTATGGTCGCTTCAATGGAACTGTTCCCTTGTAATTAATGAACTAAACTAACTCTTATTTTTCAGGCTGCATTGCATGTGTGGAAAACTATAGTTGCAAATACTCCTAAAACTCTAAAGGAAATTATGCCAGTTTTGATGAGCACATTAATTAGTTCTCTTGCTTCCTCATCCTCTGAGAGGCGACAGGTTATTAATATTTATGTAATGTGTTACCAGAGGCTGCCTTGATAAGCATAGTATGAAAAATTTGTAAATATGAATTTTGTTGCTTGTGCTTGCCAGGTTGCCGGCCGAGCACTGGGTGAGCTTGTTAGGAAACTCGGAGAAAGAGTGCTTCCATTAATCATTCCAATATTATCAAAAGGTCTAAATGACCCTAACCCTGGCAGAAGACAAGTGAGTCTTTTTACCCTTTGGGCTATTGTGTTGGATATTTTATTGAAAATTTTGATCATTGTTATTGCCTGCTCATATATAGAAGCCTTTTCCATTTTGTTTTCTAACTGATAATCAGTTTTTTTCTTCTTCTTCTAAGTTCTAATGCTTTATGCATGCAAATACAAAATTACAAACAGATGCATGTATACATTTTTATTAGGATAAATTTATCCGTTCTGCATTTGGTACCTGATGCTGCTTTATCGATATTAGCATTAGGAATCCAGAATGCTCTCCAAACACTTGGCTGAATGAGAAATATATGTTTGATATTAGAATTTGGATATCATACTTCAATTTCCTCTCTGGTATGTGCATGAATGAAAATGTCTATGATAAATAACTTCTATCATTGTACATGTAACATGTGTACATAATGATTATAGATTCTAATGTATCAACTGGATGTGTAATTTAAGCTAACACTTAAATGGGACATTGTATAGCTGCTTCTCAAATTACTAAATCCATATTTGTCACTAGAAGTGTAGGTCCACTAGGACCGTAGCTTATCGGTGGAGTCTAAAAAAATGTTTACTAGACGTGTATTTATTAAATTATATTTTTACGCCTCTAGGATATTTTTAGTGTGCCTTGCAAGGAATAGTTTGAGTTTGAATGCTTTTGTCTAGAACTTGCTTCCACAAAACTACTGAAGAGAGCAATGTCTAGGAATCGTCATATACTGAGTATACTTTAAATTGCAAGATATAAACTATAGTTATGGGGATGATTGATTTGGATTTATTCTTTTCTCTACTATAATCCAATGCTTCACATTGGTCATTTTCACATAATCGAATTGTATCTTCAGTCTACTAATTTGGTAAGGAATCATTGTGCAAGAATAGGCTTTAACTTAGTGATCTTGCTCAGTGTTTTGAAAGTTCTAATAGGTTTGGATGTAACAACACTAAGGTGAAGCAGTATGCCCCACTGACAGAGATACAAAACATAGTATCTTTTAGCCCTTTGTTTTCTAATTTCTTCAATGCCTGTAGAAAATGTTTAAGGGAGATGAGGTGGGAGATATATGATTTGTAATAATAGGTACATAGATGGTACTATTTTTGTAATGTTGTGTTATGCAACCTAGAAAACATACCTTTAGCCATCATCATCATCATTTGTGTTGCTTTCATATTGATTGCCTAACAGCCTTTCTTATTTTAGTTTTTACTTAGAATAGTTTGAGTGGATGAATCTTTTCTTGGATGGAAAAGTTTGCATATTCTGCTTTGTTGTCCAACTGATTGAACTCTGGAGTGATATCTTCTTCTTTCTCTTATTCACTATTGGTTGAATTCTTCAAATCTGCCAAAGCCTTTAATGTAATGGAACTTGATTTCAGGGTGTTTGCATTGGTTTAAGTGAAGTGATGGCAAGTGCTGGGAAGAGCCAGTTGCTGAGTTTCATGGACAAGCTTATCCCTACCATTCGGACAGCACTTTGTGATAGGTTTGAGATTGTTTACTTGTATTGAAGGAAGCAATTTTGTTTCTGCTTTCCTGTACGAAAAATTTCTTACTGATTTTCTGATGTTATAGCATGCCTGAGGTTCGTGAATCAGCTGGGTTGGCATTCAGCACTCTCTACAAGGTACCGCTAGTTAGTTTTGGTGTGTCAACATACCAGTTTTTGTATTTTAAATATTAGTTTGTTGATGAATTGATGATGGTTCCTTGTGTAGACTGCTGGGATGCAAGCAATTGATGAGATTGTTCCGACACTTCTGCATGCTCTGGAGGACGATCAAACCTCTGATACTGCTCTGGATGGTTTAAAACAGATTTTAAGGTTGAAAACCATTTGCAAATGTGTATTTTCTTACATTTCTGCCTGGGCACATTTTCTGATTTTTAAAATGTATTGGATGCTTCTTTCAGTGTCAGGACCAGTGCTGTGCTGCCTCATATCCTTCCCAAGCTTGTCCACCTTCCTCTTTCGTAAGTATTGTGTCTGTTTCTTATAGCTTTTTGTTTATTAGTATTTCTTTATTATTCACAAAGATCTTTGGTTTTATATCCAGTGCCTTCAATGCACATGCTTTGGGAGCTTTAGCAGAGGTTGCTGGACCTGGTCTTGATGTCCACCTTGGTACCATCCTTCCTGCTTTACTCACTGCAATGGGCTATACTGATATGGTAGGGAGCTAATTTTTATGCCATAATGTCATTTACTTGCTTTCCTCTTTCACATCATGTAAATTTGATTCATTGCTTAAGTTCATTTGTGTGTGTGTGTGTATGTTTTTTTTTTGTATTGCATAATTTGAATGTGTCATGCTTTCACCTTGAAAATATAGGAGGTTCAAAGTCTTGCCAAGAAAGCAGCAGAAACTGTTGTCACTGTAATTGATGAGGAAGGTATCGAGTCTTTGCTGTCGGAGCTTCTCAAAGGAGTTGGAGATAGTCAGGCATGGTTTATTGTTTTACATAGTGATAATGTGACTTTCTTTTCTTTGTATTCCATTCTTTAGCTAACACTATTTAAGTTTTATTCTTCCAGGCTTCAATCAGACAAAGTTCTGCATACTTAATTGGATATTTATTTAAAACCAGTGATCTATATCTTGTTGATGAGGCTCCAAATGTGATATCCACCCTGATTATTTTACTAAGTGATTCAGATTCAGCTACCGTGACGGTATTATTTGATTCATTGCATGACATTTATACAATGCACTTTAATGTACTAGTTTATCTCAACATGCTCTTTTACAGGTTGCTTGGGAAGCATTGTCTAGTGTGATAAGTTCAGTTCCTAAAGAAGTTCTTCCTTCGTATATAAAGTTGGTTCGCGATGCAGTATCAACATCCAGGGATAAAGAACGTAGGAAGAAAAAGGTAAATGAGTGTGCATTTTACTCCAGGTTGTTTATGCTTCCTGTTGATTTACAATTTTTAAATCTAAGAGGAGTATACAAACATGCAGGGAGGACCAGTTCTAATACCTGGTTTTTGCCTCCGGAAAGCTCTTCAACCTGTGCTTCCTATTTTCCTCCAGGTATTCCTGCTTATCTTTTGTTTGTAAACTTAATGTTTACATTGAAAGAATCTCTTCATTTGTATACGAAATTTTCTAATATTTAATAATCATAGCAGAGAAATCCTTCCAATAATTATTATATGTAAGAAACTAAGTATAATCTATTAATCATACATAAAGATTGTTCTTATTATTGTTGTTGTTTTTGGAATCTGTTTCGCATTATTACAAGCATTGGTAACAAGTATTAAAAATGCATGATTGTTGAGTTTTGATTGCATGGTTATGTGAATTTCCTTTATTATCTGTAGGGTCTTATAAGTGGATCTGCTGAATTAAGAGAGCAAGCAGCTTTGGGCCTTGGAGAGTTAATTGAAGTGACAAGTGAGCAAGCATTAAAGGAGTTTGTCATTCCAATCACAGGGTATGAGCTGTTACTATAGTTTTATACACTGCTAGTTTTGACTATGAGACTATTAAAAGGATTGCAACCAACACAATAAGCTATACGTAGACATTACGTTGCCTATTTATGGTATGCATTGAACAATGCTCTTTATTAGTGTATCAACTATAAAACAGTCCTCTACTTGTCTGTACCTTTGGGTCACCAGTGTAAGGCCATTCTAGATTGCTTGTTCATGAATTGTTATTTGGTGTAGGCCGTTGATTCGTATAATAGGGGACAGATTCCCATGGCAAGTGAAAAGTGCAATTCTCTCAACTTTGAGCATCATAATACGGAAGGGTGGGTTGGCCCTAAAGCCTTTTCTTCCCCAGCTTCAAACAACATTTGTTAAGTGTTTGCAGGATAATACAAGGTTAGCTTTTAATACTTATGGTTTTTCGGTTCATTTTGAGACTCGTTTGTTCTGTTAGGTTCGGTACTACGATGCATATTCCTAGCTCATGTTATGCAAATTGTTTGCAGGACTGTTCGATCAAGTGCTGCTCTTGCCCTTGGTAAACTAAGTGCACTCACAACTAGGATTGATCCTTTGGTTGGTGATCTTTTATCTGCTTTACAGGTGACATACTTCATCTAATGTATTTTTTTTTCTTTTCTTTGGTTTTAACCTTCAAAATCTAATATTGTGGTGAAATGGGCAGCAGGCTTCAGATGTTGGAATTCGTGAGGCTATTTTGACTGCTTTGAAAGGAGTGATCAAACATGCTGGCAAAAGTGTAAGCAGTGCTTCTAGAACACGTGTCTATACACTCTTAAAGGATTTGATATACAATGATGATGACCAGATACGAGTTTGTGCTGCCAACATATTGGGAATCATATCACAGGTTAGACTTGCCATCCCACATATATCAATTTCAAATGATTTGTTTAGTTAATCGAACATCTTTTTTGTTGTAATCCCTTTACTGTATTACTAACAACTAACAAGAACCAATCTGTATATTTAAAAAATTAATTCCCACATTTTCATCTTCTTCTGTTTTTGTGTCATTTCGTTTCTTTTGCAATTCATTTTACCCTTAGAGGATGTTTCGTTTACGGAGTGTCAGAAACTCAGAAAGATTACCCCCAAAACATTTCCTCCTGCACATTACCAAGAATGTGCTTAATTTCTTTCTGTCAGGATAATTTGTGTTTGTTTAAGATTGTGGGAAAGCAAAATTTACCTGTTTAGTTGAGGGTTATCTTTTGCTGTCAGGACAAACATTTTACTTTAATGCCCTTAATATGTATATAAATATATACATATAAATAAGAAATGAATATATTCAAATATGCAAATAAAGACACACATAGATGTATATATACATACACATATATGTGTGTGCGTGTGTATTTCAAAGGGCAAAATTAGAACATTTCCAGGGTTATCTCACAATATGTAGGGTGTTTGAGATTTAAATTAAGACGGTGTGGGGAATTATGTTTACTCATGCACTATTTCCTTGAATATGTTTCCAATTAGGCTAGATGTGTTTGTAATTGGTTGGATTCAATCTTTTAGTGTGGTTTGGCTCATGTGCATTATAGCCCAGTTGTGTGACTAGCCCAATATTAGTTTATAATAGAGAGGAATCAGAGAATTTCTAATAATATTTTGAACAATTCAGCCATTGTTAAACCCATTTTGAACTATTATATTGCATGTTGGTTTGCCTGAAGAAAGAATTTTTTTTTCCTCAGCCATATGCATAATTTGTCATTTCTACTACTTCCCTATCAATTCTAATTATAATAGAGTACGTTGTTAATGATGCTTACTTATCCCAACTTTACTTTGATATTTCTCCAGTATTTAGAAGATGAAGAAGTTCTTGATTTACTTAATGAGATCACAAACTCAGCATCGTCTTCTACCTGGTGCACAAGGCATGGAGCAGTACTTACAATCTCTTCAATGCTAAAGCACTCTCCTGCCATCATTTGTACTTCTTCATCATACGGAGCTGTAGTAAATTGTCTCAAAAGTAGCTTAAAAGATGAAAAGGTATTATTAGGATTCCTTTACGCCATTAGTCTTTTATCATGTGA
This sequence comes from Ipomoea triloba, assembly GCF_003576645.1. Lineage (NCBI taxonomy): Eukaryota > Viridiplantae > Streptophyta > Magnoliopsida > Solanales > Convolvulaceae > Ipomoea > Ipomoea triloba. Next base: position 2,708,409 of record NC_044917.1, on the reverse strand, counting down.
AATGAGAACTGCTTCTTAACATTTAATTAATTCTTTGTTTATTAGTTCCCGATCCGTGAAACATCCACAAGAGCATTTGGAAGACTCCTATATCATCAAATTCAGAGTGATTCTTCAAATACTTCTTCACATCTGGAAATTCTTGGATCTATAGTATCAGCCATGCAGGATGATTCAAGTGAAGTTAGAAGACGAGCTTTGTCTTCTCTTAAAATGGCTGCCAAAGTTCGTATTTATACTCATAACCTACTTGGAGCTGTGTTATTGTATTTTATCAATTTATGTATTCATGTGGATACTAAACCATTGCTTTATTATTGCAGTCTAACCCTAGTGCCGTAATGATCCATGTATCAAAGTATGGCCCCGTACTAGCTGAGTGCATGAAGGATGCAAGTACACCTGTCAGAGTTGCTGCCGAGAGATGTGCCTTGCATGCTTTCCAATTGACTAAAAGTAAGGAATTCTTTCACAGTTTTTCCTACCATGCTTCTAATATTTATTTGTCCATATTTTTACTTTCAAGCTACTTGGTAAAGACAACACAACTTTTTTTTCAAATTTTTGGAACTGTCTTATGATCTTAATTGTTGGTGGAATGGTGTTTTTCAGGTGCAGACAATGTTCAAGCTGCACAAAAGTTTATCACAGGTTTGGATGCTAGGCGGATTGCGAAGCTCCCAGAATATAGGTGAAGGCTTATTAACTGTTTTTAAAAATGATATCGGCTTGCAAACCTAGACCGACATTTCCTGTATCAGTGCTCTTTCTTATAAACACTGGCTGGTTCGCTTATAATATTTTGTCGCCTTTGTTGATGCAGTGATGTTAGTGAAGACAGCGACATTGATACTTCGAGTGGCTAAAACCAGATTTTGCGGCGCAGTTCAACAATGGCTGAGGTTTTGTGTTGATGTTTCCATGACACTTGTGACTACAGGAATGTGATCGAAGTGCATAGTCACATGTGGTATATACATACAAATATTCAACAAAGATTTTCACCAATTTTGTAGCCATTTATACTATATATATATAAGGATTATAAACTTGAAGGAGGTCCAGAGGTCGAACTCCGAAATCATGATATAAATTATTGTATGATATACTGTAGATATTCGATCATAGTTGTTGAAGCATCAAGGCTTGATGGTTATTTGGGAATTCGTTAAAAAGAAAGCTTTTTATGTCAATTTTCAAAGGATTGAAAGAGGGTTTCCAGCTGACCCACCTTTGCATTTCTCTTGAATCCAGATGCCATCTTTTCTATTCTACCACTAGTTTATTTCCTGCATTAAGAAGCCTTTTGCTGTTGCCACCCTCACGTGTACTCCCTAAGGCCATGTTTGGTTCGCGGAAAATATTTGAAGGGAAGTGGAAGTAAAATTTCGTGGAAAAGTAGTTACCAGGAAGATAAATTATGTTGTTTGGTTGGTGGAAAAGAAGTTGCTGGGAAAATAAATTCTGTTGTTTGGTTGAATTTAGAATGATAAGGAATAGTGTGTATAAAGACCTAAATGCCCCTNCCCAATATTGATATAATACAATAGGTTTAGCAGTTTAGGTTTCTTTAGTCATTGAAGAGGATTTGAAGCAGTCAGCAGATCAGAGCCACAGACCAGAGGAGGAAGCGCGGCGGAAGCGGGAGGCGGAGGCGTAGAGCGAGGCGGCGACCGGCGAAGGCTGAGGCGGCGACTAGCGGAGAGGTTTGAGGCGTAGAGACAAGGCGGCAGGAGATGAGGCGGCGACCGGCGATCTGCTGATCTGGAGGAGGTCCACCATCGCAGGCGTTGCTGGAGTTCTAGCTTTCTAATTTCCAGTTTGGCAGTGAAGAAGAAGAAGCAAAGAAACGGGAAGAGGAAGAATCAAAGGGTAAAATAGTCCTACCATCTCACTTTTTGTTCCCAACTAACACGGAAAATAAAATACCACATCTCACCTCCGATTTTTTTTTCCTGTGAAATGCATAACTCTAGTTCCATTGGAATATAAGTTCCAATCAACCAAACATGGGAAAAGTATAATTTCTTTGATTTGAAGGAACCCACTTCCAATGGAAAAACACTTCTAGCGAACCAAACATGGCCTAAGTTTTGTGTGGAGTAAAAATAGGGAGTATAATTTGGGAATTTGTGTGGCAAATAAAGCACTTTCTTTTAGAAATGCTACTAAAATGAAAAATTATAATAAAATATTTTAAATATAAGTAAAAAGAAATAATTGTTTTGATTAATAAATACTAAAATAAGGAAGAGAAAGAGGAAAAAGTATCAAATTAGGCTCTTAAGTCATTCGGATAGTGCAATTAAGTCAGAAAAAAAATTTCATTCACATCTCTTAAATTTGTGAAATAGTGCAATTGAGTTCAAATAGGTTAAGTCTTTTTTTTTTTTTTTTTGGAAGGTAAACGTAGCTATTCCATTAATTCATAACATAAAACGTTTACATCAACGATCAATGAAATGGTAAACCATTCTTTACAGTCAGACATAGAAACAACTTTTCTAACTATGCTATAGAAAACTCGAATCGCAGACTGTTTCATAACTAGGAAGCTATGTTCCTTCAAGGAGCTTAAAGCTTCATCAAAGATATGGGTCTTCATCATCATTCTTTTTTGCTCGCCCATGATAAGATCAACACTTGCCGAAACCAAACTAAACGATTTATGCTAATGATAATGAAAAGCTCGTGAAAGTAACGAGAGGAAAAAGCCCGTGAAAGTAACGAGAGGAAAACACAATAAGTAACGAGAGGAAAACACAATAATAGAGAAAATAAAAAGTGGTAAAGTCAAAGTAGGGTTGGGAGTTCAAAGACTACCAACACAAACCCCAATATCTACCTACTATTATTTTATTCAAAGGGAAAGAAAACGGAAGAAGAAGATCTGTGGTGGTGGTCGGAGGCGGACGGAGCTGCAACGGAGGTCGGGGCGGAAGAAGAGCGAGAGTAAACGTAAAAAGTGACCAAAACCGCCGGCTCAAAGCTCCATTAGAGCTCCGGCCGGAGGCCGGCGGTGGAAGCCGAAGTTGAGAAAAGCTTTTTGTTTTAGAGAGAAAAGGGAGGCCACAAGTTAAGTCTTTTAAAATTTGACACTAGTCACTTTTAAAATCACTTTTAAATGTTTTTAAAATTTATTTATTTATTGATTTAAGGCGCTGAAGAACGGCCACCTCCCCAGCTTCGCCGCGGCATGTCCTTTGCCACCGTGTCTCCGGCGATAGTGGGGACGAAGTCGGCCGTCGGGAAGTCCGTGGCGGCGGAGATGGAGGAGCTCGTCGACGTCTTCATGGACGCCAACCGCCTGCGGCGGAGCGTGCTGTCGGACATCGTGAACGCAGCGGACGTGTATCAGGCGGCGCTGTTTCTTGAATCGCTGGCCCAATTTCTTTGTTGGGTTCAAAGATAACAAATTTCTGCCCCTATGTGAAAAGTACTGCAAATTATGTTGTGGACCCAGGTTCACCTTGCAAGATGAACCTGGGTCCAAAATTACGTCATTTTTGTTTTTTTTTTTTTTAAGTAAACATATTGCTGAATATAGAGTTGTCTAAAAATGTGTGAATATAGAGGTTTCAAAGTGTGAATGTATAGAAATCGTGAATGTAGATTTATGATTGTGTGAATGTAGAGTTGTCTAGAAATGTGTGAATGTGGAGGTTTCAAATTATGAATATGGAGTATAGAAATCGTGAATGTAAAGTTATGCATGTGTGAATCTGTAATAGAGTTAAGAAGTTCTAGCAACTTGTAGCCCTGTAATGTGTGAATGTGGAGTTCTCAAGTTGTGAATGTGGAGTATAGGACCTGTGAATATAGAGTTTTGAATGTGTGGATGTGGAGTTTACAAATTGTGAATATAGAGTATAGTTACTAAATATATAATCCTGTGATGTGTGACTGTGGAGTTTACAAATTGTGAATGTAGAGTATGTATGTGAATGTAGAGTATAGCGTATGTGAATGTGGACCCCAAGTTCACCTTGCCCCGGCATAACAACTCGAAAATACAAAATGCCCGTTAGTTGATCGGGCCAAGTTATATTTTAATGGGCCCATTGTATCGGAAGCCCAAGTATCAATTTGATACTCTAACTAGCCCATACCCTAATAATATTGTGGTGAAGAACGTTTCCTCTCCTGCTTCTCGTCCCTGTTTCCTCTCCACCATACCATATTGCACTCGCCCTGAAGCTATTTATTCCAGTGGAGACTCTCTGTAACGACCTTATCTCGCGCTTATTTTCATTGACAGATTGCCAAAAGGTACGGAAAATTGCATCTTTTTCATCGCTTGTAGTCTGCTCTTTTTTCCTTTTTCATAATTTGTTTTCAGCTTTTTTTTGTTCTTTGTAAATTAATATTGTGTAAAAAACATTATGATATCAGAATTTCTTCGTAGCAATTTGCATGCTTAATTGGAAGAAAACATAGAGCTGAAATTAGGTTTACTTTTTGTTTGCTTTTTTGGTTGATTGGGTGAATATCTTTTGTTTTTCATTGTTTTTGTTTTTTGTTCTCATTATTTACTTCTGTAATGTTTATTCCAATAATTACTTGCCTTAAAATTATTTTGATTCAATTTGAGTATGTAAAGTTAGTAGTTTTGATATACTAAAGTCTAAATAGTTACTTTGGATTGCAAGAAAATGGAATTTTGCCCTACGTGCGGGATGTTGTTGCAATATGAGTTACCACATATGGACCGATCCGCCAGATTCTACTGCCCTGGTTGCCCATACGTCTGTCAAATTGAGCCTAGGGTATGAATGTATGATACCTTCCAGAAAACCTCTCTTAAACCAATGTTACTTGTGGGTTTAACATAGTTAGCTTTGTTTTGTGTTTTTATTTCATCTTTTTCCAGATCAAGATCAAGAGAAGGCAACATCTAGTTAAGAAGAAGTTAGATCCAGTGATTTCAATTGATTCATTGGAAACCGCCGCAACAACTAAAGGTAAGCGAAATGATCTTTATCTCATCTATTCCTTCTTTTGGTTGACATGATTTTTAATCAGTTGATGTTTACATCTTGGCTTCAAATTTAAATCTCTTCCAAGCGTACTTTTTTCAGAATTCTCTGGTCTTATGATGGTTCATAATGTTATCCTTTTCTCCCATTCCTGATTGAGTGCTTGTGCTGGTGTTTACTTGTTGGTATCCCATTTGTCAACTCGTAATTCTGTGTGACTATATTGCTTCTTTACTATGAGAATGGATAAAGAATTAGGATACCATGGACAGCTGCATAGCTTTGCATTTAGTAGGATGGACCATTGTCTAGCATAAATCACTCTTTGTTTAACCCAAGTATAGTTTGTTGGAGATTCTTGCGTTTTGCACCTTTGGCATCCATTAATTTTGATCATTGCCTTTGCCCTTTGGACTTATTATCCCATTTATATTTTTGTCACTTTTATATGCAGTTGTAAATGGATTATATTGTAGCGTTCTTCAGTGATCTCAATGATCAGTTTACTATGCAGAAAGTAACTCATTATATTTAGTAATATCTTCTATGGAAGGGTATAAAACTAACATCATTCTTTTCTCCTCCACTCTAACATGCCTTAATGGAAGAAAGTTTCCAGTTGGCAGTTTTGTGAAAATACAATGGCAGAATATTGTAGTTTTTAACTTGAATCTGCCATTCTTACTTTATTGTGCATGCAGAAAGATGCCATAAATGTGGATTCGATGAAGCAGCTTTCGTACAAGTTCAGACTAGGTCTGCAGATGAGGCTGCAACCATATTTTACAAATGCAAGAGCTGCAAATATCAATGGAATGAAAACTAGGCGAATTCGCTTGAACAACTGGGAAATTTTGAAGAAAAGCTAGGTGAAGTTGCTTGGATCAGATATATTGGAACATATATTTGGGGAAGTTGATTGAGTTAGACAACTCTGTTCTTTTGGGTGCTTAAGTTTTATTTATTTATTTATTGGTGTAAACATTTTTCTGCCCTCATTTTGGGTATAGAAGGATGAAATTGGGTATGAATGGAGGAAAAACTTTGAAAGAAATTGTGTTCTTTCCCTTTGAAATTTAAGAGCAAAGAGATGGTTATTGCTTGCACAGTTTTTGAGTACTTCATTTATTTAGCAGGCGGTTACATCTTGGTTTTAGTAGAGGGCTTCATAGTGATTGATAGTTTGCAGAGACAAGTTTTGTTCAAGGAATCAAACATTCAAACGTTAGGTCTAAACTTTCAATTTAGTGTAATGACTCCAAGAGAAAGTCCTGACTGAAACGATAAACAGGTTTTGTTTGAATTATTGGCCACCAACAGTGCCATTAGGAATCCAAGAATCATTCCATAATTTAATAGACTTAACCAGTAATAAAATGAACTTCCATGCAGAGAGAGAATTGAAAGATGAGACATTCATAAAAGCAAGCTTCAATATTTTTCAAAGGGAAATGATCGATCAAAAAGCATTCTTTGTGGCTAAGATCTCCAGCCAAATGAATCACATTTACATTTCTGCCTATAAGGAAAAGAAGAGAAGAGTTGCAGTGTGTGTGGCCACAATAAAACTGGCCACCAAACTATATTTATCTGACTGATTTCTATTGTGTTATTAACATTTCTCTCAATTGTATTAACATTTCTCCCAATTGTCCTAATTGTATGTGAGCCAAAAAAAGTGACTATTCTAAGAGCCAATGACAAAAGCATGTATCTCAGCCCAGGTTGAGACTGTGTAAAGAATGCCGGACAACCCTTTCCAAGTAGAAGAGGAACTAGTGTCTGCTTCCTCGACCTCGCCAAACTCCTTCTGCTTATCAATCACACCATTAAAGAGTGGAATAAATCGGACGCCAAAATGCTCCCCCACACTTCTCAGACCCGGGCTTGAACCTACCACGATGCCTACATCTGCTTCGAGCAAACAAAGCAAGTCCCCTAATGCATGTCCGATGTAAACAGTCAGTGGTTTCTTCTTATCATTCCCTTCCCTGCAGCTCTCCAGGATTTTGCCAAAAGCTTGAACCTTGTCAAAGGGGGACTGCATCTTCTCCACAATTACACCAGTTGACAAAGATGCTTCAAATTCTAACTCGTTCGCATCCACCTTTAGGTCATTTAAACCCCCTAGTAGACAGAATTGTTATAGTGAGAACCACGCTACACATTAGGAAGAGATAACGAGTTGATATTATAATCAAAGTCAGTCCTCAGTAACAGGCTGTCACATACCTTTTGAAAGGACAGATCTAATGAGGTAACCACACCAACAATAGGAGAGCATATAAACATCTGCATTCAGATTTTCCTTGTTTTTTATAGTTTGGAAAAAATTCAGACAACCGTCTTGGAGAGTCCAAAGCTCCCCAGCTCGTTGTATGTTTTCCAGTTTAAGACCTTTAAGCACACGACATTTAGACACCCTAAAATTTGCTTCTTTCTCAAAATCTGAAAGTTGCTCAAGTGCTTTTCGCAGACCTTCATAGTTCAACTTCTCCGCTGCAACTGCAAAAGCTTAGAATCTAAGGCATGTATGGGGCAATGGGGGTCATCAATTATCACAAGCCCCATGAGATAAATTACCTTTTTCAGTGGCTAACATGTTCTTTATACACTGGTTATAGCCATCTGTGTATTTCTCGGAGATTAGTTTCCAAAGTTTTTTTAGGTTATCCGAATGACTGGCAATTTGATTTTCTGTTTGGCTTTGATCAGATTTTCGAGCTGTTAGTATTGCAAGTTCTGCCAAGACGGCAGATGAATCAGCAAAAGTGCATGTCAAATCAAAATCTGAAAATATCATCAGTTGGCGTTTATCACGGTTATGCTCTCCTGAGAGGGGTACAACAACTTTCTGAGTGAGTGGCTGAGCTAAGAAAAAGTTTATCTCATGTTTAATTCCTCGAGAATAAAGTCTTTCAACGATGTCAAGCTCATCCAGAGTAAAAGAGACACTTAACATGTCTAGCAAGTCCTCTGCTTGCACAGAAAAATCCTAGAAAATAAATACATGAGCCAGTAAGAAACAACAGTCATTTGTATCTTCTTAAATGTTTGAACTGCAGAGACTTGACAGATAAAAAGAATAATTCAAAGAAAACAAAACAAAAATAACCAAACCTGGAAACTGCCTGAGGAGTAATTCTTAAACTTTCTGTAGCGATGATAACTTTCATGATCAACAACTCCCTGCAGCTCCTTACCAATGTAGGCATAAAGCCTTATGCAAGATGTCATAGCACCTAGGATATAACCGGACAACCTGGTTTTCTCAAAAGGAGTTGATAGTATAGCTTTCATCCCATCAATCTTTCCCGACGCTGTAGCCAACAAGAAATCTGTGCACTTAGAAGTCGCTGGATTCGGAGGAGTATCTTTGTCAACATCAGAGTCCCATTCCTGTCCAATTCATTACAAATTCGTAAATTTGCCCAACAAACAAGATAAAACTTCATACAGATAAAAATATATGCCATGCCATTTTTGCATCATGACCACTCTTCAGATTTTCTTCACAATATAGATAGATAGATAGATAAAAACAACTTCACAAGAAAGCATTATAGTTTTATCCAATATATATCTAATGTTTTACAAATGATCACATCAAATGTGCAACAGACTGAACACATGCTAATAATCATGTGCTTTGCTTAAAATTCAGGTGTCACTCTAATTAACTCTTCTTGTTAAACTAAATCAAAAGCAAAGTTAAGGTAACTTAATCAAAACTTCATACATTTATAGAAGAAAAAAAATGATATGTGAAAGCAAGTAAGTATTTTTACCTCGACAAAATAATCATGCATGTTGAGCTTTTTTAATGCAGTCTTCCTCAACTCATTAATCCCATGCTTTGCATCATCATCCTCTGCGTATCTTTCTGCTAACTTAAACCTGCAATACATCCATTATTGATTCCTGAGTTACTACACTTTCTAGAAACTAAACAAAAAGAAATGAAGCAAAGTGCAAACAATACTAAAGTTAATGAACAAATAAACTCTTCTAGCAGACTAATGACATTTTAAGAACATTCAAAATAATAATAATATACGACACACACAAACTTCAGAATAAATTGTAGAAAAGTAATTTTCAAGAAATGATCGAATTAATAAATTTAAAGAAGATAAATGCAAATACGTTTATATACACATAAAATAGAAAAGAACTTCCCGCGCCGTTATACACATAATCCATAGATATAACGAAAGACGGAATACGAATAAGATTAGAGCAAATGGCTTCAAGAACAAAAGAAAAAACAAAAAAACAAAAAACAAAAAAAAAAAACAAAAAAACAAAAAAGAACTGACGCTTGAGCAAATGGCTTGAGGAAATGAATGGACTGTGCGATGCACTGTTTGAACGTCTCGGAATTGAGATTTCCCGACGCCAAAGAGACGATGAAGGGAGTGTAGAGCGCGAATGTCGCCTCCTTCCTGAACTTCACCCAGCACGTCTTCGCTGTGCCTTTGACTCCGTCCAACTCGCTCGGGGGCTTGGGAATATTCCCAACCGCCGGCAGCTTTGAACTTGAACTCGCCGGCGGCGGCATTGAAGTCGGACTCGCCGGCCGCGGCGGCCGCGGCTTTGAACTCGAACTCGCCGGCACCGGGGTCTTTGAACTCGAACTCGCCGGCGTCCGCGGCTTTGAACTCGAACTCGCCGGCGTCCGCGGCTTTGAACTCGAACTCGCCAGCGACGGCTTTGAACTCGAACTCGCAGGCGACGGCTTTGAACTCGAACTCGAATTCGCCGGCGGCGTCTTTGAACTCGAACTCGCCGGCGGCGCCTTTGAACTCGAACTTGCTGGCGGCTGCTTTGAACCCGACCTCCCCGACGACGACGCCATTCCAGTACAATTCTCGGTGGTTGCGCTGTCACTACTACCACTAGCTCGCAATGGCGGAGGATCGGCGGTGTTAACTGCAAAACGGAAATCCGAAAAGCGGGGGATTGAATTCGACTCTCTGGCACATTGATGATCGAACTGATTCAGTTATTTAAGCGTGTAATCGAGCGCGCTTTACTGCCTAATCGGTTAACGGTTACATGGGAAAACTATGGTGTTGTTAATTTTAGTTTAGGGGTTATTTTTTATTTTATAATTATTATACTCTTAAGATATCTTTATGTATTTTAATAAATTTTAAAATCAAAATAAATAAATAAATAAATAATAATTGTAACACACACACATATATAAAAGTACATAATTTAAAAATAATAAACTAAGAACTTGATAAACAAAATTATTTTATATGCTAATATAAGGTACTAAAAAGTAAAATAAAATACATAATTACATAAATAATTAAATGTGATACATATAATAAGTTAACATAAAACATATACTTTATAATAATTAGAATTAAAATGGCAAAAATAATAGATATGCATGCGAATTTTAGATAATCTAATAGCAATTCCATAGGTTTTTTTTTTCTTTTATTATGAATTTGGCTGAGAAAAAACCAATAGAATTGTTTTTTTTTTTAACAAAAAGTAAGTTTGATTTTTTGGGATATTACTCTTTCAAAAGGTTAAGTTTTGAAAGAAAAAAAAAAACAATCAAACACATGCGAGACGTGTAATTGTGTCTCACGGAGCGCTCAACTAGGCACGTGTATCAGAGTGGCCACCAGCTGCCAGCTAACGGCCACTCTGAAGTAAATCTTGTTCTTTTTTTTTTCTTTCCTTATTTGATGTTGTCTTTCTTTGTTTTCAAATTTTGATACCCTATTATTAGAATTGAAATTTTATAATTATAAATTTATTTTTATTTTGACATCTTTAATTTAAATATAATAAAATAATAATTTTAATTATAATTTTTATAATGATAATAAATAAATAAATAGTTAATAAATAGTGGAGTGAAATGGTTGGTACACAAAAAATTAAGAAAAAAATTACAATTAATGGGAATAATGATTTTTGAGATTGAGTGAGATAGTTGATGAGGTGAATGATGGGGTTCACAAAAAATTTGGAGAAAAATCTCACTAATGAAATTGCTCTAAGAATTGTGAATGAATCACATTCTCTTCAAAATTCATTTTTTTATTATAAGAAAAAATGTTTTGATTTATATGAAAAGTACTAGTAATGAAGAAAAATACTAAAATTTGTCCATGTTAATGCTTGAATATGGATAACAACAGAGTAGGGCAAGGACGGGGAATAGGGTCCCCGTTCCCGTTTTTGTATTGGATTCCCATCCCATATTCTCACCGTGTTATTCGGGGGAGATGGAGGATTACCCCATCTCCGTCTTCGCGGAAATTTTTTAAGGATAGGGATTTCTAACTCCAATTTTTTGAGTAGAGTGTAAAATAATATATATAATTAGTTTATAAATTGATATATTTAATTATCGAATTAACTTATTACCCTACTATTCATTCAAATATCGTACTTTTTAATTTATATTATATAAAAATAATTAATTATTATATATAGTTGGAGTTCGAGGCGAAGCTAACATTCCCATCCTCGCGGTGATAGGAAAGCTCTCCCCATTCCCGCTCCTGTTTCTTGAACAAATTCCTTGTCTCCGCCGCCATCGAGGAGATGATCAGTTTTCCTTGTCAATATCGCGTTGAATTGTCATCATATACTTGAAGTGGTTTTAATTAGTTACTTTGAATTGCTAAAAAAACTAGAATGTTTCCCTTCATGCAAGATGCTATTGCAATATGAGTTACCGCCTATAACCCTTATCTATCTACATCATTCATTTCTATACACATAGTGTCCACCTTACGAATGAATGAGTATGATCAAGTGCATAAATATTGGATCAATCTCTTATTATTACGTTAAAAGTTATAACAGATAATAAAAGTATAATTTTATTTTTGTAAACTTGTATAACAATCAGTATTGTCACTCTGCTTGTGTAGATGTCTTTTGTTTTGATGATAAAATATTAAACCTTTAAAGTTTCAGTCTAACTGATAAAACATATACTATCTAGACAAAGAATGATCAACTCTACTAGGCAATCCGTTAGCATAGTAAAATTCATTGTAATTTAATTATTTTTTATTATGAATTAACTTTTTTTTTTTGAAAGGAAAAAAAATGCTATGATTTGTTTTTTTAAAGGAAAAATAATCATCTTAAATAAACTGATAAAACTATAAAAAACTGCCAAAGGCTCTAGTGGCAGAGAAGGCTTCTGGTTCCCTCTAAAAAATCCCCATGGCTTCTTCTATTCTTTCTGCTGTTCTTCGTCTTCATCATCTTCCCAACTATCTCTCTCCCCATTTTACCCTTCATTCACCTACAATCTCCCACCATGCCCCTTCTCTTCACTGCTCTGCGCCAGTTTTTTACATTAATTCTCTCAAATTCTTCAAGTCCTCAAGAACGGTCCCTTTTGCTGTCACAGAATCCGATTCCCCTAAATCCCTTGAACCCGACCCGCAGGCACTTCTTCAAGAAGTTGCTGTAAGCTCAAATGCTCATCCATCCTTTCAATGTTAATTCTTTTTTTTTCTTTTCTTTTCAATGTTGATGAAGCTATTGCTTGTGTTTTATTTTCCTTTCAGGACAGTTTTGTTCTCCCTGCGGATTTTTTCTCTCGGCTGCCTCGCGATCTTCGTCTCGATGTGAGTTTAGGGTTTTGGGCTCTTATACCCAATTAATAATGATTCTTTGGGCTATTGTCTGCAAATACCCTATCAACCTTGCTATTTACATTGCTAGTATTTCTTTTTCCTATACAGGGATGATGGGATGTAATGATGAATGTTTCTGTGTTAGGAACTTAAAGCTTACATTTTTAACAAATATGAAGTATTGTAAATTGGAAATGTCAGTGTGAAAATCATGCTGGCAGAATTTTACCAGTATTGATAGACTGATTTTATTTTGATCCAGCATCATGAGTTTTTGTCTAGCATGCTGGTATAGTTATTGAAATGTCAAACTGACTATATTATGCAAGACTCTAGTGGTGTGCTTCTAATTTACCTCAGTTTGAGTGTTTCTCTTGGAATGGTGGGGGGAATGGAAAACTAACTAGTTTGGCGATTTCTAACTTGTGGAAATTTTCAATGGTATGAAGTTGAATGATGCAGCCTTTGATCTTTCAAATGGTCAAGTTAAAACTGAGGTTAGTTATTGATACTATTATCTTTAATATTACTATTTGTATTTATTTTTCTTAACCACCTTCGGTAAATTGTTGAATTGGATGCTTACTAACTAAATGAAAAATAAAAGTTGATCCTTTGAAGTAAACTCTTACAGTGTGGTGAAGATCTCGGGGAGGCATTGCTAAATATAAGTCGAGCATGGGAACAAGCTGACACATCAACATCCACAGCTTTAATGAAGACAGTTCCTCAGCTGGCAGGCTCTTTGACAGGTTATCAAAAATCAGGCAAGAAATCCAGACTACAGTTCTAAGGCTTTGCTTTTACAAGCACGTAGTTATTTAAAAATGAAATAGCTGAACTTTGTTTTTATTGTTAGTTAGCACTTGGAAAGCGCTTATTATCTGCTGGAAGGAGGTTTCAATCCATGGGACAGTATGGTCAGGGTGAAGTGCAGCTGGTAGTGTACTTCAACTTTATTAATACTTTTATGTAAATATGAAAGTTTTTTCTTATTTACCCCTAACACAAACCCCACACTGTTGGAATTCAAGAGCAAAATTTCATTATGTGAAGCAACACATTTAAAAGGTGTCCAAGACAAGAAAAAGTCCGGGAAAGGGTAAATGCTCTTTGAAAAGATGCTTTTATTTTTTTGTATCCGAAGGAGGGGGGGGAGGGGGGGGGACCCTGGGGCTCAGTGCCGAGTCACTTGGATTCTCCGCAGGTGGGTGACACCCATCCGGTCCTCCCAAAGCACATAACTGATCTCCACTGGTGGCTCTTGCAAATAACTCCAACTGTGATTCCCTTGGATAGCTCTATTGGCAAGGTTATGAGCAACCTTGTTCTCCTCTCTGAACACATGTACAACGCGAATATCCCGAGCCTTGCTCTGCCACATCTTACATTCCTCGATGACATTCCGTATGGGTCCCCGAGCAGTGTTTCTTCCTGTTAGCCATTTCATAATCTCCTCCGAGTCCACTTGCAACCAATCTTGCGGTGGCCCTTTTCCCAAGCCCATCTCATGCCTTTCCAGGCTGCCCACCCCTCTGCTTCACTAGCAGTAGTGGCGTGAATCTTGCTTAAAAAACCAACCGCCCATTCGTCGTTGCTGCTTCTTATCACCCAGCTGCAGCCACCTCTATTGCCATCATGGATGAAGCTGCCATCGGTATTCACAGCCCACCAGTCGTTTGGGGGTGGTTGCCACTTGCCACTCATGGAAAAGATGCTTTTATTTAATTCAAATAAAGCTTTCTTACACACAAAACACCTCAAATTGACTCTTTGCTAAAGTTTACACCTTTAATGTTAATTATCGTGGAATTAGTCATTTATTTGGCACCTTTGAATTTATGGGTGAATATTGAGTCAATATAGATTGCTGAAGTGATGATGAGGAATGGAAAGCTCTTGTCTGCAAGTCCAGTATCTGGAGGTACTGATGAAGAACCAAAGCAACAAATCCGGACCTTTAAGGTAGTTAGGGTGTTACTTTTGAAGTTGGGATAAAGTTTTCTTGCTCTTAGGGGAGCATTTGTGAGAGAGAATATTTCTATGGTGCAGTTTGGTGAGCTTCAGGTTGCACTGACTTCAGAAAAAGCGTACATTGGAGCTGCTATTGGTGCTGTATTTGGGTAACTGTTTCATTTATCTATCTGTTTCGTTTTCCGCCTAAAAATTGTACGAGAATCATCATCATCATAATTATTTTCTATCTTCCAAATATAGGGTTCTTTCTTGGGGATTAAGCCAAGGTGTTGCAAGTATACCTGAAAGCTCATTGCAGTATGCAAATGACAATGCTTTGTTACTTGCTAAGGTAACATAACGTACAGTGTAGGAGAAGCCTTTCACTTTGTTCTATAATTTGGCATTTATAGAACTAGTTTCTTTTGCAGTCACTGCGTGGATCTCTTCTCGTAATTTTCTATTCCTCTACAGCCTTATCCGCTTTTGCTACAGTGGGACTTGTTTTACTTGCCGGACAACTCAAGTCTAGCGATAAGTAAGTGTGCCATCTTTGCCTAGTCACTTTTTTCTACTTTATTTCTGTTATAAAACTGCCAGACTGTATTTCACCTGGTCTCATGGTAACAATATTGGATACAATATTTCATCGACCCTTTCTATCAATGTGATGCACCCTTCTCAAGCATTTTTGTGATGTGCGTGGCAACTCATATCCAATGCTCGTATGGTACACATACACGTCGGACACAGGTGTCTTGCTTTGAACTAAGGGTCTAGGTAGCATTTGTCCCATGTTCACTCAACCTCCTATATAGAATCATCAGTACCTCCAATAGAACCTCGGAATACATTCATCTCATTTGGCAATGAACTCATTTCCTTTTTATAGGCTGTCATCATGTTCTAGTTACACTAAGAATATATTCCGTATCACCTGTTGTTTGAATACCAGGGAATGACCCATTGGCGATGGAAAATCTAACATGCTACTTTTATAGAGCGGACTCCTACAAAAAGACTTGAAAATGTCGAGAGATTTACAAGTTATTGGTTTGATGGCTGTAACTTGTAAGCTGTAAAGAATTTATGTATATTAAATATCTCCCAGTTTTTTCATAATCCTTTTGAACAGATATTACATCTTTTTAGTCGAGTAAATCGTGATAAATATGTAAATGTTTACATTAGAATGCTGATAAGTTATCTAACTCCCCCTATAGTTGAATGTGTAGAATGAGTTGGATTGTTATATCGGAGCTGTCTTTTATTTATTTATTTATTTTATTTTTTTTGGGGTGCTGTTAGCATCCTGGATGGATATCACAAGAATGGATACAGTTAATGGTCTCTCAAAAACCCTTTACTGCCATTTACTGGATAGTTGTTCACAACTTTGACTAAAACAGGTTTAAGTTAAGATATCCATGGGAAAACAGCACTTTGCAATCCTCCGAGTGATTTTAAAAAAAAGTCATTTTGCAAATAACTAAGTGATGAAAAAAGTCACTTCAATGAATAATTTTTTTAATTAAAAAAAAAAAAGTAGAAGTAGGGCCCCTTTTGGGCTAATTTTAAGTTTGTGGATTTTTTATTTTCCCCTTTTTATCTTTTTTTTTTTCTCTTACCGAAACTTGTGTGTGAGACTATCTGACGGATCTTTATTCGTGAGACGAGTTTAGTCGGATCGAGTCAATATTCAAATGTAATACTTATAGTAGTAAATATAATACTAAACTTGAAATAAAATATTTGTTACTTATAAAGAAAAACATAATATTTTTGAGGACAGATGTAATACTTTTATATTTTGGTGTAAAAGTATTACTGTACTTTTTTTCATCAAACATATTATATTTTTCTTATAAGTAATGTTGCACTTATAAAAAAAATGTAATACTTTTGACGAAAATGTATATACTTTTACACCAAAATATCATCTTATACTATGAAAAAAATAAAATAAAACTCTTTAAGGAAAAATGACCAAATTGACAATTATCAAATCTTTGTTGTCAGTGTTCGGTTTCCTGTCTCACCAAACGATACAAAGAAATGATACGTCATTACAAATTAATTAAACTAAGTCGCATTACTTAAATAATATAAAATTTAATTAAAAAAAAAGTGATGAAAACTGCATCATCATTAAATCGTAGTAAACTACCAGGTCTCAATATTTTAGTTTAAGTGACTGCTAGTTGTTTGAGAAGCCATGAGCCTTTGCCAGTATTTGACAACCTCAACTCATATACATACACACACATATATATATATATATATAGAAAAGATGACAAGGAAACACACAATTACTACCGGCACTAGATAAATTATACTTCTCTATAATAACCATAAATCATTTTCTAAAAAAAAAAAAAAATCATAAATCATACGAGAAAGATAAATCGTATTATAAAAAAATCTTATACAATAAACTCGATCAAAATAATGTTGACAAAAAGTAAACTCGTAATTTTCATGTATAACTCACCTCAATATCCTTTCGGGGCACCACAACTTATATTTTATCATTACAAATATTGTCCCTCTAATTAACTATAATTATGGACAGTCAACTTATAAACAGCCACACAGGGAATCTGTAGTGTCCAGATTCCCATGACGCACGCAATAACGTGGACTATTCGCTGCCTCACGCTTCTCAATATATATTTTATACAACATACCAAAATTTAAACTACTAAAAATATAATAGAGTGTGCATCACTCACGTAAGCCCTGCTTACATTATGCTTTTTCAATCAAATAAAATAAATGGCTTTTCCTGTATATTATAATTTTTACCTATAAGATGCATGATTTAATTCTTAACCAGAAGAGGTATGAAAATGATATTATTTTAGGAGAAATCGAGAAATTTATAGATCATTAAGATACATTTTACAATTTACCTTTTCTATCAAGGCTCTAAGTTTCGATCGCGCTATGTATAGTAGGTGTTCCTAAGGTTGGAGTTCAATTATTATTTTTTTGTTTATACTAAAAAATTTTAAATTGTAGGCAATATGTATGATTCGATTCTTAACAACAGGAGGTATGAAATTGACATTACTATTGTGGGCAAATAAAAAGCTCATAGGTTCACTTAGCCCTGCCCCTCACCACCACTATCACTCTTCACAACAATATGACAGAAACCCTTATATCACTATAACATATGTATATATCTTGAATTTTAGCTTTAAGATGATAGGAATAGGTACGGTGCTGTTTGGCCATTCTTGAATTATATTCTAGAATGGACTAATATCAAAGAATCATTTCATGTGGTCTAACGTGCCAAATGAACTTGACCAACTAGATCAGGTGAACCGTGTACATCGCTAGTGAGTGTGGACCATTGACACCATGTACTATTTATATATGGTATTACAATTTGAAATATTATATAAGATTGAATTTTGATTGATGATGTTATTCGATATTGCAGTTGAGACTTGAGAGCTGAGTGATAAAATATTTTTATTGAATAGGAGTCGTTGAGTATTAAAATATTTTTACATGGTAATTATACTTTTTATTTTTCAGGTATAAATCAAGTGTAAATTTAATCTATAATTATTATGAGTTGTAATTTTAACTCTTTTATTTTTTTTAATAGCTAGGTATTATCACACTACATAGTAGTAATTAACTCATAATTAGTTATAAATTAAAATGACTATTCCTCGATCTCAATTATTTTTTGCAGTGATTCCAATTAACCACAAGTCTTACATCCGTTATGTAGGGTTGCAAAGTCAAATTATCACCAACACTCATAATTAATCATAATTATCATTAATTAATATTGTTTATCACATCTCATTTAATTTCACAAATTTCTACGCGATTATATCATCTCCTCGCTGGTTATGCGGCAATTGGGCAAAAAGGACCACCCTTATCTATACTTCTATACTATTAATAAAAACAATATCCTCAGTTTTAACTTCCCGCCCAAAACAGACCTATAATATTATGGTTTGCGTAATATTATAAAATATTGTAATACAGTTCCTATCCCTAATACAATTGTAAATTAAAATAGAATTCCAAATAAAATATATTCTTCCCTACGATCCTATTCGTAATACAATTCTAAACTAGAATTACTAATGGTAATAATTCAGTATATGTATTTCTCTGCAATGCAATCTATATCTATACTATTAATAAAAACAATATCCTCAGTTTTAACTTCCCGCCCAAAACATACCTATAATATTATGGTTTGCGTAATATTATAAAATATGGTAATACAGTTCCTATCCCTAATACAATTGTAAATTAAAATAGAATTCCTAATAAAATATATTCTTCCCTACGTTTCTATTCGTAATACAATTCTAGACTAGAATTACTAATGGTAATAATTCGGTATATATATTTCTCTGCAATGCAATCTGTACTATTAATAAAAACAATATCCTCAGTTTTAACTTTCCGCCCAAAACAGACCTATAATATTATGGTTTGCGTAATATTGTAAAATATGGTAATACAATTCCTATCCCTAATACAATTGTAAACTAAAATAGAATTCCTAATAAAATATATTCTTCCCTACGTTCCTATTCGTAATACAATTCTAGACTAGAATTACTAATGGTAATAATTCAGTATATATATTTCTCTGCAATGCAATCTATACTATTAATAAAAACAATATCCTCAGTTTTAACTTGTATTATGGTATGGTGCTTAATATTGTACAAAATATGAAAATTTGGCATAATTCAACCCGCAAGGCCAACCAATTTTCTGAACGACATTTGTGCATGCAGGTGTCGGCGCACGAGTCAAGCCTTTTTAAGTTCATTTTGGGATTTCATTTGCACCCCCTCCCCCCTTGCGTGCGAGAGAGAGCCTCTATGCTATATAATTCAATAAGCCTTAGAAAAACTCTTGTATAAGTAGTGGTGCAAACCACTTCTCAAACCAATGTGGGACAAAAGTTACTTGAAAGGTTTTTTTCTATATTTTTCTAACTCAAATGGGTCAACTTTGAGAACCAATTTCTCATTCACCCATTATCAGTTTTGAGCGTACAATATATCAATCTTTTCGTCTAACTACGAAGAACACGAATCCACTTTGACCCGACCCAAATCGAAAGTGGACCCCACATATATTTGTACCACAATATTGCCAGTAAAATGCCATTTTCGCTAATTTTTTTCCAACAGTTATTTGTCCAGAGAATATCAACGTGTTGAAGGAAGAAGATGATATATAGTGAAGGGCAATATCATCTTCACTATATATCATCTTCTTCCTCCAACACAACGCTCTACGGTCAACCAACAATTACTCAACTGATTATCCCATTACTCCCATGTAAATTTTTTCTCTAATATAGTTATACTTACTGAATATCAAAATATAAGTGTACCTCAAGATCTTGCAATAACTAACCGACAAGTAATTAAATTAATGAATATGATGCAATAATGTAAATTATCTACCTATTGCATTTATACACTTATTTTAGAACACTGAATTTTTGTGATATTTGTTGCATGCAAGGAAGACTCATACTATAATTGCATTTATACACTTATTCATACTCATATTCGATGTTATAATTTATATAATTGTATATCAATTCAAATATTTCTTAAAATATTATAACAAATTCATTCCGTGCAACGCACGGGTGAAAATACTAGTTGGCAATAATATAGATTCTTGGTCAACTGTTGTATATTCATATTGGATTCTTATTTTTATATATGAATATGCATCTGAAGACTTTTAAGATCAAGAAATCTAATCTAAACATTTTCTGATTATATATATGCCCACTCTCTAATGATGATTAGGACATGGTATTTTTTTTAAAAAAATATCGGTAATTATTTTATTTTTTCACTTACACCGTTGCTGACATATGTAGATGCCAAAAGCATGTAATTACTACAGTACTACATGCATGAGATTAGATATAAATAAATAATAAATACGAATAGGGTTTCTACAAGTTAGCCAAAGTCACTCTGATCCTCTTTCCTCTCAACAGGTTGAATCTCCAACCCCAAGGGACTCTATATACGCCTCAGCCCGACAAAGCATCTGATCATCTTTCAAAGTACGGCTTGTAGCGATTTGAGTCTCTGATGCGCGGGTGTTTCTCATGCAGTCAAGAGTATCACTGTTACAAATTATCATATAATTAGTGTGATGACATTCCGGTTATCATTCTAAATAGGTGGTCATATATTAAAACTTGGGTGGTAGGGGTTTAGATTGATTTTTTAGATAAAAATATTTTAGAAATTATATAATAGATACTAACTTGTAAAGAATCATGAGTATTTAAAAAAAAAAAATCGTTACGTACGGTTAATATTGCATTTTTTTTTTACAATTAAAGAAATTTAATGCACTATGTGATCATAATTGAAAAGTAAAAATACAAATTTTATTATAATTCAAAAATAAAAATATACTATTAACTTGTCGACAAACACAAGTGTTTCGAGTATCTAGTACAATTTAAAAAGCTTTTTTAAAATAATTTTAGATTTGTGTCATATATTACATAAATAAGTACTTAATACAAACTCAAAATCTAACTTATTCATTTTGAGTTAATTATACCCTATGATATATGCCTAGGCCCCAATATTAGAATTTTTGTTACCTTTTTAATTATTGTAAAACTCTCACCTAAACTACGTTGACATAACAAGTTGCAACTTGCAGTACAAATTAAATTTGTCAAGCCAATCAAAGAACAATTAGTTAAATTAAATTAAATTTTAACTTATGAATGATGCTATAAAAAGAACGGCCTCTCTATATATATAGCCGCAATAGAGACAGACTTTTTCATATTTAGCTCCACTTCCAAAACCTTCTTTCTTCAATTCCACAAATATGGCCTCTTTGAGCTGCTCCGCCGCCGAGCTGAGCCCACTTCTGGGCGGAGCCGTGAACGCCACGGGGGCGGCGAGCTTCATCTGCAGCCAGTTCACGGCGTTCTCCGCCCAGCTGACTGCCACGAAATTCGCGGTGGACAACACGTACCTCCTCTTCTCCGCCTACCTCGTGTTCGCCATGCAGCTCGGCTTCGCCATGCTCTGCGCCGGCTCCGTCCGCGCCAAGAACACCATGAACATTATGCTCACCAACGTCCTCGACGCCGCCGCCGGCGGCCTCTCATATTACCTCTTCGGCTTCGCCTTCGCTTTCGGCTCCCCCTCCAACGGCTTCATCGGCCGCCATTTCTTTGGCCTCAAACACTTCCCTACTCCTAACGCTGACTATAGCTACTTCCTTTATCAATGGGCTTTTGCCATAGCTGCTGCAGGTACAAAATTAATCATATATTTGACCCATTAATTAAAAATCTAATCAGATTGGTGAGACAGTCTCACATAAGCCGAATACATTTTTATCAAGAAACTATAGCAACCATACCTTTTTAGGTTTTTTTTTTCATTTTAATATATATTTTGTCCTATTTTCTTTGTTTGTTTCGTTAAAAAAATGCTAGAAAATTAAAAATATTTATTATGTTCAGGAATCACAAGTGGGTCCATAGCAGAAAGAACACAATTCGTGGCATACCTCATCTACTCTTCATTTCTGACCGGTTTTGTGTACCCAATAGTTTCGCACTGGTTCTGGTCTGGTGATGGTTGGGCCAGCGCATCAAAAGCGGACAACGATCTTTTGTTCGGGTCTGGGGCGATTGACTTTGCCGGTTCAGGGGTGGTCCATATGGTGGGAGGGATAGCCGGGCTATGGGGAGCGTTGATTGAAGGGCCGAGGATCGGCCGGTTCGACCGGACGGGTCGGTCCGTGGCGCTGCGGGGCCACAGCGCTTCGCTTGTAGTGTTGGGGACTTTCTTGTTGTGGTTCGGTTGGTACGGGTTCAACCCGGGTTCGTTTTTAACGATATTGAAAGCGTACGACACGGAGGCCGGTCCGTATTACGGGCAGTGGAGCGCGGTGGGGAGGACGGCCGTGACGACGACGCTGGCGGGGTGCACGGCGGCGCTGACGACGCTGTTTGGGAAGCGGTTGTTGGTGGGGCACTGGAACGTGATAGACGTGTGCAACGGACTGCTCGGCGGGTTCGCGGCGATAACTTCGGGGTGTGCCGTTGTGGAGCCGTGGGCGGCGATCGTGTGCGGGTTCGTGGCCGCGTGGGTGCTCATAGGGGCCAACAAGCTCGCCTCGGTCTGCAAGTACGACGACCCGCTCGAGGCGGCTCAGCTCCACGGCGGGTGCGGCGCGTGGGGGCTGATCTTCACCGGTTTATTCGCCAAAAAGAGCTACGTCAACGAAGTCTACCCGGGCCTCCCGGGCCGCCCGTACGGGCTGTTCATGGGCGGCGGGGGAAAGCTACTCGCGGCGCAGATCATCCAGATTCTGGTGATTTTCGGGTGGGTTTCCGCCACCATGGGGCCGCTGTTCTACATGCTACACAAGCTCAATCTGTTGAGAATCTCGTCGGAAGATGAGACCTGCGGAATGGATCTGACGAGGCACGGCGGGTTTGCGTATGCGTATAACGATGAAGACGACCCGTCATCACACTATCCGGGAATCAAAATGAGGAGAATCGAACCGTCCAATACTCCCACACCGGATCACAATTCCCACCCGTCGGCGGTATGACGTACTGCAAATGCATGGACCACAGCAACCAAATTACTTAGCTTTCTTTAATCATATTATAAAGTGTGCTTTTTAGTGTAATACTTTAATGTAGCAGGTTTGTCTGGTTTGGTTTTTGTGGTTTGTCTGGTTTAATCATGAGGTGTATCCTTCACTTCTTGATTGTAAGTTGTAAGTTGTAACATGTACATAATAAGTACGAGCCGAGGATGTTTGATTAGGTTCAACATAATTAATGAAAAAGCCCGTAGTTCCTATCTGAATGTATATTCGGGAAGAAATTGATTTTGTAATAATTTTCTATGAAAAATATTGGACGGACACCAATAAATAGTCAGGTTCAGCGGTGGTTAGAGAATTTTTTGGCAAGGTCAGTGAAGGGCCAAGTCCAACACCATATAGTGTTAGTATATGAAGAAATAAAGTTGCGCCTTAGCAGGTATAGTTTTTGGCGTAGTGGCCTGATAATCATATCATTTGATCATAACAATTACTTATAGCTCATAATAATGTTTACTGTAGCTTTAGAAATGTATGTGGGTAAGTGCATGGACAGCATCATATATCCTCAATGCCACACCGCAGAATATGATGAGAATAAGTTCTTCTGATGTGGTAATAAGCGCTTATATATGTACGTCCAACCATACAGAGATTTGATTCTCATCCATTTGTATGTATGGTGAAATCTACTACTTCAACCGAATCAACTGAAAATATGTCGAGATCAAAATCCTATTACCCACTTTTGGAATTCTCATTGTTGGGTTTAATGGGTTGGCTGTATATAAACTTTACTGCTGGTATGTTGAGACTTTTTCTGTGAAGATTTGTATAGATAAATTCGTCAAGTTAAAGCCCTAGCCTAGCCCCTAGCTGTAGACGTGTAGGGACCTTACTAAAGATGGGCACACAAGACCTGACACCTAGTCAAGGATAGACGTAACCTAATCCCATTAGTGCATTTTGCATAGTTTTCGAGAGTAGCATAGCTAATGTGGAAGGAAGAAAGAGAGGAGAGAGAAAATATTAGGTTCTACGACAAGGGAGGGATTTTTTATGGGTCCTGCGACATAGAGGAAGAGGAAGGGAACGTGCATGGCTGCTTGCGCGCACAATAGCACCCAGCCTGGCGAGTCATTGCCATTGTATTTTTCTTTTCCCTCCTTCAAATCTCTGTTTTCCCCTCTTTATGTTTTTTTTCTTTTTTCTCTCTTCTCTTTCCCTCCTCTTTTTTCTACTTGGCACCTCAAAAACCACCCCAAAAACCTCACTATTGAGAACCTAGCATCCGGTCAAGGATAGACACATAGGACTTGGGAGCTCATTCCTAGCTAGGCTAACTATGGCAGGTGCAAAAGATTTGGTACATAACGCCTGATTGCAAAGAATTTTTTTTAATCAAGAATAAATATAGAAGACTTGACACTTAACACCTATTCAGAGATGATCTTGAAGGACAACCATCCAAGCCTAGTCACCCTTGGCCAAATCCAACACTCACACTATATGCCGATTTATTTGTTTATTCTCCAATAATTTCTTTCTAACACCCTGCCCACTTGACTCTCTCTATATATACCATTCCCAATTTCTTTAATATTTTCTGTATTATTAACACCACTTTCTGTTGTCCCTATCGGAGGTGGAAGATGAACACTACACGTACAATAGATTGTGTTGGCGTTTATCTCAGAATTGAAATGGCCGTCCAATGTTGCAGCTCTGAGCTATGGACCCCGCACAGTCTTCTATCACTGTTAGATAAAAGCTGGTTGTGTGGAATATGAACCAGTGCCTTCTTGATGGTTATCAGTTATACAGGAATCCACTGTTTGGATGCTCTGGTGATTTCTTGGCCTCAAAACTCCTTTTTTGGACCATACCGCTATTCTTTCTCACCCAAGAAAAAGCAAAATTATCTCATCTCTCATGATTCAATCCCGACAAGATAGTGGATGAATAAATCACACTGATTAAGCGGCCCATTATGTGAAAGGACCAGTGTCTGGGTGAAACACTCACACTACAACTGTAAAGACTCGATCATATATACTGGTACATAATTTGATAACTGGCACGTAATTTGTGCATAACAAATTATGTGCCTTCAATTTATTTACTGGCATATAATTTGTTAACTGCAATCACATAATATGTTAACTATAAACACATAATTTTTTAATAGGGGACCTAGTCCATGGTATAACAATTGTCCAGCCTCCTGACGATTATTTTTTTGGGTCTAAATTTTTGCTAGATATATGTCTCAATAGGGGACTTACATCAAAGTAGAACTTGTCCCTTGAGGCCACACCACTCCTATCCAAACTTGTTAAAAACTCATTGTCTTTTGGCCTTTGGTCTATTTGGTTCCCTTGTTAAAAACTCATTGTATTTTGGTCTTTTGTCTGTTTGGTTCCCTTTTGTAGTTTTCTCTAGATCTCTGGAATTTGTGGCTAGAAAAACTTCACATGCATAAATTGAATGTGGAACCATAATTGACATTTAATCTTTATACTGTTACTCAGATTTAAATTTGGCCAGAACTTTACACGCTATGTGAACTTTGTGAAGCATAGTGAGAGTTACAATACAGTTGCAGATAAGAACAATGCAGTAGAATTACAATACCTTTGTCCAGGATCCCAAGAATGGGAAGACCGCGATGAGTAGCCTCAACAATAATGGTGTTTCTTTCTTGCTTATTCTCCGGCTCAATTTGCCTTCACTCCGCAGTCTGGTTTTATTTGGATCCTGAGCTGGTGTTGTTTTAGGCGTTTTGTTTGCAGATGTAGTCCCTGGGTTGTCTAGTTCATCCCATCCACCAAAACTTTGCGTTGTTTTCGCCTCCTTTTCATTTGATCCATATCCCCTAGCTCCCTTCCCGTTCTGGGTATTTTGTTCTCCCTCTCTCGTTCTAGCATTCGTTTTGGCTCTGGCATATGGCCTCTTCCTTGTCCTGGACTTTGGTCTTGCACGGTCATAGGATGTTCCTGAAAATGCATCCATTATTAATGAAATAGCAGATTGGGCTAAGGGTAGCGCCAATGCCATGATAATTGTATTTGTCCCTGTTCCTAAAAGCATTGATACGAGAACAGCTGGAACCATCCAACCAAAGGCTTGGAGTACCTGTAGAAACTCCAATATCATCACCATATGATATATATGTATCGAGCATTATCACTTGTGTGTGCAGTGCAATAGAGTAATCTATCAGAGTTGCTACATATCATACCGACTTAAATACCAAATCATTTAACTGAATTAATTCTGAATTATGACACTGCATTCATCTGTAAAAGGCTCAGTATTAACGATGCAAGCCCAATACAGAGTGACAGTAGGAATTAGTTTTCGCAAAAAACAGTACAAATTGTTGGAAAATACCGTGACGTGGCCGTTGAGGGCGAAGCCGAAGCGCTCGAAGAGGATGATGGGCCTGGAATCGTCGACGATGTTTGTTTTCTTGATCTCGCAGGCGCCATAGTTGAAGCATAGGATTGTGATTGCAAGTAATGATTGTAGAAAGATGAGGTTTTCCATGAGATCAAATTAATATATATATATGTACAAAATATTAATGTTTAGATTGAGAAATTCTAACTCAAATACTTGTTGTGATTGAATTTGGGAAAGCTAGCTATTAGTGTGGCACAAGTTTTGGCTTTTGTGGGGGAAACACTCTTTCCTCGCATTATATTCATCCAATTTAGTTGGTCGTTACATGCTGCCAATGATGGCTAAGCTTTGACTCCCAACATATATGCTTGTTGATTTCTAGTTGAAGTTTATTATTTTTTATTTAATAAAATGTTTTTTTTTACCTTTGTAATAACCCACAAATTATGTAGGATTATAAGAATAACTTGGTAATAACCCACTTAACATTGTTTCAATAAAGTTATTATTCTTAATTACGGACCAAAATTGTCAAATCGATCATATTTACAGGGGAGTTAAGGGCATCCTCAATAGAGATTTAAAAAAAAATTGAGGAGTTTTTGTAAGTGTGATGAGGAAAAAGAATATGAAAGAGAAGAAAAAAATAAAATAAAGCTGATTTTAGAGAAAAAAAAAAGAAAAGAAAAAGAAGAAGGTCTAAATAGTAACGCGCCCACACGGGCATAGTCATGACAATCACGCGTGAGCGGCACAAATGGCAATGCCATGTAGTGGGTTTCACATTTCTGCGAAAAATCACCTCTTTGCAGGAGTAGCTCCCATATTTTCTTTCATCACTCTCTCTCTTCCATGTTGGTAAATATACTCTAAAAAATCGTGTAAAATTACTAATGTGGACACTCTAATCCATACATGGATTGAATAGTTACATGTGTTAATCAAACGTAACTCGGTCTCAATTTTTGTGATTTCTCTTGATATGGTATTCATTCCCTTCTAATGGTGCACTGTTTTTAAAGTGTCAGTGTCACAAATTATATTATTTTCATGGTAATGAAAAAGGTACAAAAAATATATTTAACATTAATTTATAATGCCAAGGACTCTGTGGTATAGTGGCATCAAACCCTTCCCTTTATACGGGAAGTGGTGGATTCGAGCCTATACTGCATTGTAATAGAGTCAGTAGTATTCAAAAACATTAATTTATATTGCATATACATTAAATATTATTTTAAAACTTAATGAATAGTATATTGTTATAATAATGAATATTCAAATCGGGTTTGATGTATTTGTCGTGATATAATTTGTGCTAATTCAGGCTGGGCCGAGTTGAAATGTTAAAGGTGGATTTGGAAGGCCCAACTTATCTTTCACGAAATTCGTAAGGCCGTTGTTTGACTAGATTGCCCATACAGCCCATAGCAAAAAGTTAAAAAGAAAATATCAAATTAAATGAAAATTCCACTTTTGCCCCCGTCATAATCCCCAAAACAACACTTCCCCAGCCTTTCTTCTTCTCGGGGATCTCAAGCTCCGGCGATTTGCTTTTCTTCGTTCAAACCTGTATAGAGATATAGATATTTTGATTTTAGTAACTGAATCAGTTTTGAATTTTAGTAACTGAATCAGTTTTAAAGTTAAAAATAAATAAATAAAATTAATTCTCGAATTTTTGCTATATATTTACTTGATGCGTCTCTTAGTATCCAGAATAGTTCCGAAAGCCGAATTCAATCCCTCGGGTTTCCGATTCCCGTTTTGCAGTTACCGCCGCCGATCCTCCGCCACTGATAGTGGAAGTAGTGACTGCGCAACCACCGAGAATTGTACTGGAATGGCGTCGGCGAGTTCGAGTTCAAGTTCAAAGCCGCCGCCGGTTGGGAATATTCCCAAGCTCCCGAGAGACGAAGTCGTAGGCATAGCGAAGAAGTGCTGGAACAAGTTCAGGAAGGAGGCGACGTTCGCGCTCTACACTCCCTTCATCGTCTGTTTGGCGTCGGGGACTCTCGAGGTCGAGACGTTCGGACAGTGCGTCTCACAGGGCGTTTATTTTGTCAAGCCATTCGATCAAGCGTCAGTTCTTTTTTTTTTTCGTTTTCATCTTATTCGTATTCTGTCTTTCTTTATATCTATGGATTATGTGTATATCGGGCGGGAATTTCTTTTTCGGTTTAATGTATTCGTTCTTTTCTATTTTATTGATCATACAAGACAATGTGGATAAACATTGCGTTTTCATTTCTATTCTTTTCTATTTTATTGATCATTTCTTGAAAACTACTTTTCTGCAATTTATTCTGAAGTTTGCGTGTGTGGTATCTTATGCGGATGCACTTTTAGGATTCTTCTGAAGCTTAATTTTGAAAGAGAGTTTATCCAGACCATTTCTTCTTTCTAAAATGTTCTTAAAATGTCATTAGTCTGCAAGATATGCTGGATGAGTTTCTTTGTTCATTAACTTTGGTTTTGTTTGCCCCTTTGATTCATTTTTATTTGTTTAGTTTCTAGAGAGTGTAGTAACTTACAAATCAATAATGGATGTATTGCAGGCTTGAGTTCGCAGAAGCAAACGCAGAGGATGATGATGCAAAGCATCGGATTAGGGAGTTGAGGAAGACTACCCTAGACAAACTCAACTTGCATCATGATTCTTTGGTCCTGGTAAAAATAGTTGTGTTTAGTTACTTGCTTTCACATATCACTTTTTCTTTCCTGTGCAAATTGTCATGGATCTTTTGTAAACCATTATATATATATTGGATAAAACTATAATGCTTTCTTGTGAAGCTGTTTTATCTATCTATATTATGGAGCATGAATTTTTGCATTTGCATCTACCCATTATTGTGTGCTGAGTTATCTAGTAATATAAGAAAATCTGAAGAGTGGCCATGATGCAAAAATGTGTTGACGTGCATATATTTTTTCTAGATGCTGCATGTGCTTTGGATTTAGAGTTTGGAGTAGGCGGAATGTCTTTTTGATTGTTGGTTGTGCTATTATTTACCAATTTGTAATGAATTGGACAGGAATGGGGCTCTGATGTCGTCAAAGATACTACTCAGAATCGAGCAACTTCTAAGTGCACAGAGTTCTTGTTGGATACAGCTACTGGTAAACTTGCAACTCCTTGTGAGAAAACCAAGTTGTCTGCTTATACCCTAGGTGCTGTGACATCTTGCATAAGGCTTTATGCCTACATTGGTAAGGAGCTGCAGGGACTTATTGATGGTAAAAGTAATCATCGCTACAAGAAGTGGATTGAGAATTACTCCTCAGACAGTTTCCAGGTTTGGTTATTTTTGTTTTCTTTGAACCCAAATACCCAATTATTCTTCTTGTCATCATCTCAAGTCTCTGTAGTTCAAACTTTTAAGAAGATACTTATGACATGTTTCTTACTGGGTCATGTATTTGTTTTCTAGGAGTTTTCTTTGCAAACAGAGGACTTGCTGGACAAGTTAAGTGTCTCTTTGACTGGGGAGGAGCTTGACATCATTGAAAAACTTTATTCTCAAGGAATTAAACATGAGATAGACTTTTTCTTAGCTCAGCCACTTATTCAGAAAGCTGTTGTACCCTTCTCAGGAGAGCATAACCTAGAAGACCGCCGATTTATGATATTTTCCGATTTTGATTTGACATGCACTCATGTTGATTCATCTGTCATCTTGGCAAAACTTGCAATATCTACAGCTCCAAAATCTGATCAAATCCGAACAGAAAATCAAATTGCACGTATGACATCGGCTGATCTAAGTGACATCTGGGAAGCTCTCTCCAAGAAGTACAGAGATGGCTATAAGCAGTGTATAGAGAACATTTTAGCCACTGAAAAAGGTAATTTTATCTCATGGCTTGTGATAATTGATAACCTCCATTGCCCTGTGCCTTAGATTCTAAGCTTTTGCAGCGAAGAAGTTTAACTATGAAGGTGTGCACACAGCACTTGAGCAACTTTCAGATTTTGAGAAAGAAGCAAATTTAAGGGTGATTGAATCTGGTTTGCTTAATGGTCTTAGCCTGGAAGACATAAACCAAGCTGGGGGGAGTTTGATTCTCCAAGACGGTTGTATGAATTTTTTCCAAACTGTAATAAAAAAGGATGTAGATGTTCGTGTGCTCTCCTGTTGTTGGTGTGCTGACCTCATTAGATCTGCCTTTTCATCAGGTATGTGAGACACAGCCTGTAACTGAGTTGACTTGTTGACTTTCATTAGAAGATCTCAATTTGTTATCTCTTCCTAATGTATGTGTAGCATGGTTCTCACTATAACAATTCCTCTGTTCTTTAATGTCTGTCTACTAGGGGGTTTAAATGACAAGCTAAAGGTGCGTGCAAATGAGCTAGAATTTAAAGGATCTTTTTGCACTGGTGAAATTGTGAAGAAGGTGGAGTCCCCCTTTGACAAGCTTCAAGAACTCCTCGCGAAGAGGAGGTGCGCTGGTGATAGGAAGATACTGGATGTTTACATTGGAGATTCGGTAGGGGACTTGGTTTGTTTGCTTGCAGCATCTGTAGGCATCGTGGTAGGTTCAAACTCGAGTCTAAGAAGAGTGGGGGCGCATTTTGGCGTCAGATTTATTCCACTGTTTCGTGGTGTGGTTGATCAGCAGAAAGAAAGGGAAGTTGGCTCCGGCATTCTTTACACAGCCTCAAGCTGGGCTGAGATACACGCTTTTGTCATTGGCTCTTAGTATCATCTCATTTTTTTGACTCAAAATCATCATTTTACTTGGGGAATTGAGAGAAATGTTAATACAAAATAGAAATTAGTCAGACACATACACACTGCAGCTCTTCCTTTCCCCTTTCCTTATAGGCAGGAGGCTACTGTGCTAAGAAATGTAAATGTGATTCATTTGGCTGGAGATCTTAGCCAGAAACAATACTTTTTGATCGATCATTTCTCTTTGAAGAATATTGAAGCTTGCGTTTATGAATGTCTCATCTTTCAATTCTCTGCATAGATGTTCTATCTTCCATTCCTTGTCTGGAACATGTTCACCAAGTAAAATTTTATGAGTAAATATTGTGTGAGGTGTATAATATTTTTTAATTAAAATATAATATTTTTATGAATTTATAGAAAAATATTTTATACTTTGGTTAACAAGTGTTATTTAAAAATTTACATACAAAAATTTCGAGTGCATGGCATTGTTGATTTGTTTACTTTAAAGGCAAAATGGCTTTTTTGTTGATTGGATTATGCAAATAACATTTTCCCTGTGTCGTTAGTGTTGAATATGTAGTGTTTGAGGTTGTAGAATACGGAGTATCATTGAGCCGCCTCATCCACTATGAAATTTTCTTTTTCTTTTGTAGACAAGTCATGTCCATCTCCGGATAGAACTTGTCAGGAAGATTTTTTTTTTTCTTTTCAATACATCATAAAAAAAAAAATTCAAAATCTAAAGCCATCACATGTATTGCGGTCTAATCACATCAATATAAGGTGTTAGGTCATCTTCATCCATGGAATTACTGAGTTACAAATTCAACATGATTTTTATTATTATTATTATTTTAATTATTTACAAGAAATTGTAAAGACAATGGCTATGTTTGGCAAACCTAGCTGAAATGGTAGCTGAAAGCTTAAAAGTAGCTGAAAGCTGAAAAGCTACAAACTCGAAGCTGAAATCTGAATAGCTGTTATGTTTAAAAGTGTTTGGTAAAATTAGTTTTTTAATAAGTTGATAAATGTAAAAAGACTAAAAAGGACATCTACATAAAAGTTAAATAATTTTAAATTTAAATATGTTTGTTTACATATTAAAATATAAAATAATGAAATCAATATAATTTAATAAAATATAAAGTAAGAACATATATTTAAAAATATATAAAGTAAAACAAAACGTTTATAATTCATAAAATTAGTTCATACAAAAATTATTGTTCAAACACAAATATCAAATTAAAATTACAACGAAACATATTGAAGAAAAAATGTCAAAAGAGTTTTAATTGGGAGGGATAAATGATGTCATTTATTTAAAATAATAAGGATAAAAATGGAAAAAAGTTAAGAAGCTACTAGCTTATTTTTGAAAAGCTACCTGAAGTAGCGTTTCAAAATAAGCTCTTATTTTAAGTTACTAGCTTATTTTGACAGCATTACCAAACAAAGCTTATAGCTTATTAGTAGCTTAAAATAAGCTATAAGCTCCTAAATAAGCTCTACCAAACACAGCCAATATGAAATGAATAGTAATGAATTGCACTTTGTAAATGTGATGATAGGGTAGTAGGGCAACACATTAATGGAAGCTTTAATAAATTGACATATTTAATAAATAAATAAATCCATGCTTAGATTAATTTCAACACAGTAATGGAAGCTTTAGACAATAAAAATATGAAGAAAAAAAACTCATTGAAAAACAATTGACAATATGAAATATGATGCGATTAAAAGACAATTAACAAACATGATTAGATTACACAATGTGAATGTGAAACATATATATATACTCAATATCTAGAGCGACTCGAAAGAAGTCATGAGTTGGATGAAATGAGCAACAATGTCATTGTGTTTGCTTAGGAATATCATTGAGACATACAAAATTACGCTTTGGATAAACGGGCTAATATGGCTGCAAGAAGTAACATGGATTAGAGTTATCTTGAAGTTCCTCCATCCAAAGTGATACAGTTTAAGCTAAATGACCAGTTAAGACTCCCCATCATAATTAGAAGATCAAAGCTACTGTGAAAGACAAGCTAAATGACCAGTTTCACACATTATTGCCAGACCACAATGTATCAATCTTGCCAGCTAGCTGCGGATTGGATTTTTTTTCTTAACAAGGAAACCTAATTAATAATTTCTTAAAAGTTGTGTTAGAACAATGAAAAAAAAACATCAAAGAATAATCAAATTTAGGAAAATATTATTTGTATTAAATCTTTCATACCACCAATATTAAAAATTCATACCTTTTTCGACCATCCAAAAAGCATATAATACCATATACCATGGACCAGGGTCCACCTTGCATTGTGGACCCTAATCCAAAATGACATTCATATTATGCATTTTCCGTTAACATATTATGTGCCTGCAGTTAACAGATTATGTGTGTTAACTACAGACACAATATGTTAACTGCAGTCACATAATATGTAGTTCACATATTATGCGTCTGTAATTAACAAATTATTTGTCTTCAATTTATTTACCGGCACATAATTTGTTAACTACAATTACATAATATGTTAATTATAGACACATAAATTTTTAATCAAGATCTACCATGTAAGGTGGACATGGTCCATGGTATAACAATTGTCCAGCCTCCTGACAATTATTCTTTTGGGTCTAAATTTTTGCTAGATATATGTCTCAATAGGGGACTTGCATCAAAGTAGACCATGTCCCTTGAGGCCACACCATTCCTATCTAAACTTGTAAAAAACTCATTGTCTTTTGGTCTTTTGTCTGTTTGGTTCCCTTGTTAAAAACTCAGTCTTTTGGTCTTTTGTCTGTTTGGTTCCCTTTTGTAGTTTTCTCTAGATCTCTGGAATTTGTGGCTAGAAAAGCATCACATGCATAAATTGAACGTGGAACCATAATTGACATTTAATCTTTATACTGTTATTCAGATTTAATTTGGCCAGAACTTTACACGCTATGTGAACTTTGTGAAGCATGGTGAGAGTTACAGTACAGTTGCAGATAAGAACAATGCAGTAGAATTACAATACCTTTGTCCAGGATCCCAAGAATGGGAAGACCGCGATGAGTAGCCTCAACAGCAATGGTGTTTCTTTCTTGCTTATTCTCCGGCTCAATTTGCCTTCATTCCGCAGTCTGGCTTTATTTGGATCCTGAGCTGGTGTTGTTTTAGGCGTTTTGTTTGCAGATGTAGTCCCTGGGTTATCTAGTTCATCCCATCCACCAAAATTTTGCGTTGTTTTCGCCTCCTTTTCATTTGATCCATATCCCCTAGCTCCCTTCCCGTTCTGGGTATTTTGTTCTCCCTCTCTTGTTCTAGCATTGGTTTTGGCTCTGGCATATGACCGCTTCCTTGTCCTGGACTTTGGTCTTGCGCGGTCATAGGATGTTCCTGAAAATGCATCCATTATTAACGAAAGAGCAGATTGGGCTAAGGGTAGCGCCAATGCCATGACAATTGTATTTGTCCCTGTTCCTAAAAGCATTGATACGAGAACAGCTGGAACCATCCAACCAAAGGCTTGGAGTACCTGTAGAAACTCCAATATCATCACCATATGATATATGTATAGGAATTAATTTTCGCCAAACAGTCCAAATTGTTGGAAAATACCATGACTAAAGACAGTTGATTGTGCAAAATATCGGGATTCTATTAACTACTTAGAAGTCATAAACTAATAATAAGCAAAAGTCAAGAAAGTTGTTTCAAGTATGATCAACAGAACTGCAACAACTTAGAGAATGTTCTTGGGCTCCCATCAATGATTTAATGCTCAATCACCAATTACTTGTTTTACATTGCAAGTGATGTCAATGAATGCGTTACTGAACCCAAATAAAAACTCAAGTACGGATTTCACCAATAAGCCATGTGGGAACCAAAAAGGCAAGAGGAAAAAGAAGACACTAGAAAAGATCAATCAATAGGTTGTGCGACAAAGAAACATTGATGGGCTCATTGAAGGTCCTAAAAGCAATCTGGGAATGCTAGAGCGGTAGAGCCTTCACCATTCATTTAGTGTTCAAGGCAAAAGTTCCGAGCATCCATTAACCTATATCAACTAACCTCAAACAGTATGATTCTGAGCTTCCCTAAATCAAACAGATCAAACGTGTTTGATTTTCAGCAATGGATAAATTTTCAAATCACATGCTATATAAATGGGCTCATTGAAGGTCCTAAAAGCAATCTGGGAATGCTAGAGTCTTCACTATTCATTTAGTGTTCAAGGCAAAAGTTCCAAGCATCCATTAACCTATATCAAGTAACCTCAAACAGTATGGTTCTGAGCTTCTGGCACATACCTCTACCCTAAATCAAACAGATCAAACCTGCTTGATTTTCAGCAATGGATTAATTTTCAAATCACGTGCAATATAAATAAATCCAGCCTGACAAAAGAAATACTTAAATGAAAGCTAAATATGCTAGAATGGTATCAATACCTGCATTTTCTAAAGACAGTCTACATTAGTGGCTTAGTGCATCAACAAATTTGGCTCAAATGCTGCCTAGTATGCACTACACTCATGTATATTAAAAATCACAAATGCAAAATTTAGAATTTATGATTACTTTCATCTTTGTTTATTGAAAATTGGAAAAAAATAATGAACAGGTGAAAGCTAAAATAATGATAAAACTCTTGAAAAGATATGCTTTTACCTTGAATATCCAAGAAAAGCCAATGGAGCCCTCTAATTCTCCAAACCCTTCAAAATCTTCATCTTCATCATCAAAGCTATCGCCCCGGGAGGAGTCATCATCGGACCACCAAATCCTCTGCTTAGTGGCGGCACCGAACCCGAATTCCGCATCTTTTTCGCCGCCGTTAGCTCGGAGCTCCTCCTCGTCAAATCTGAACCGTTGCTGGCCATTTCCAGCTCTGCTATCCCACCTGGAGCCGCCGCTACGGCCGCCATTCCTGGATGAGAAGCAGCATACGGTGATTGATGAAGTGCGATTGAGAAGTGCAGTAGTAGTAGTGAGGGATTGAAGCATATGAGTTGTAGTCACCATGGAAGGGAACCCCCGTCTTCTACCAAAGCCAATTCTTTGCTCCAAAAATATTATTCATATCCACAAATTTTTCTAATCCAATGCAAATTTCATTAAAATTTTACTTTTTCAATTCTAGTTTTCAGCGTTTTTATCCGTAATTATTATTGCCAATCTTCAATTCCTATCCTTCAAAGTAAATAGTAAACATCTATTGGTCAAATATAGTGCACCAAATCTTTTTAGTGAATTTATTGGTTTGTGTGGTTTATAAACTATCTCACTTTTTTTTTTTGAAAATATAAACTATCTCACATAAGTAAGTTTATTTGTGTATTTTTTGTCAAGTTACAAAATGTCCTGAGTAAGTCATAACTATAGGAGATACAGGTAAGTCATAGCAACTCAGCTGAACACAAATAATTTTTTTTTCTTTTTGAGCTTATAATTTAAGGAGTATCATCTATACACTTGACAAATGACAAGTTTGCATATGATCTAAGAACAACTTTACAAATAGTCACTTTGCATATATAATTACAAGACTTTCTATACACTATACGGAGTATTAATTAATACACATAATAATAGAAACTAATCTGGTCTAATAATTGTTTACAAGCACAGCTGAGAAACAACTTTCCATAACCGGCCCTCAGCTCGTAGATTACATTTGCAACCAAAACCATTACAATTCTTGAATAGAATCTTCTCCATATGCTTTTGTGCGATAGGTGGGTGAAGATTCCCCGTAATGATCGACGGCTAAATACGGGTTCTTCTCAATCGGCCGGAAATTATAGAATATGAAGAGATAGAACACTAAGTTCACCGTTTCCGCGGCGGCCGCCACCACCCATTCATGCATGTAACTCACCGCATTCCCTATCATCGCCACCCCAAACCTCGTGAAATACAAATAAGCCACGACGACAACGTAGAACTGCTTGAAAAGCGTCAGCTTTTCCAGATTCCTCGACGCCTTCCCGTCCGTCCCCGACGCCTCCCGGAGGCTCCTGATGGACCAGAAGATGGGGAAGAATATGGTGCAGCAGCAAACCACGTCGATCAACAAGAAGGTCTCGTTCCACACTAGCCACTCCTTCTTGGCCGGCCCCGTTTCCGCAATTACCACTGCGGCTATGTTCTCCATCACCTATAACCAGGACCAGATTTTAGAGCGTGCAAAATGGTCAACAACACAAGCCTCAATTTATGTAAAAAAATCTACAATTGACCTAACTGTTTCCCCAACTCTGAATTTGCAGAGATATAACTGAAGTAAAAATCATATATTTTATATATTGATTTTAAAGATTACGCTTGTTCTTTTAATAAGGACTCATTTATTTATAAAAATAAGGCCACAAAAATCTAAAAACTGGCCTTGCCTGCAATGGTATGGCGAACATTAAGAGGCGCTTCTCCCGCTCCTGCAGATACGGTTTAAGGAACGACCACCCGGTCCCGATGAGGATGATGACCGTGAAGAGAGTGATGCCTTTGAGGAACCCGAAGACATAGAACGCCACGTCCCAGCCGTGCGGGGTCCCGGTTTTTCTGATGAACATTTTGTCCTCGGCCGCGCATATCATCCTCAACGCCTTGAAAACCAGCAATGCCAGCATGATTATATGGATCTTTTTCACGGTTTGTGTTTGTTTGAGGCAGATAAATCCCCACACCGCTAAAAAACACAGGTAAATGGCGAAGAATAAGAAGTAAATCATCGGCAATTCCGTCTGCCCCGCCGGGAGAAAATCCTTCTCCTCATCCCCGTCCACATTATACATTTCCGTGAACACCTTCATGGAAACGTGGAATTCCGGCTGGCAGTTCCCGAAGATGAGATTATACTCGTCCGGCTCCTCGCCGATCACCAGCGTGGCGTTGTGCGATGAGACCGGCGAGAGCTCGTCGAACTTGAACACCGGCTTCACGTACTGGCTGGACAGAACGCAGAAGGCTTCTGTGTACGAGGATTCGTTGAGGATCCTGGGAAATGACGCGTCGCTGACGAGGAAAAACCCCATGGAAGACGGGTTAAGCTTTGCGTTCTGATGCTTCGATCTGTACAAGACGTTTTCGACGGAAACCGTGACGTGGCCGTTGAGGGCGAAGCCGAAGCGCTCGAACAGGATGATGGGCCTGGAATCGTCGACGATGTTTGTTTTCTTGATCTCGCAGGCGCTATAGTTGAAGCTTAGGATTGTGATTGCAAGTAATGATTGTAGAAAGATGAGATTTTCCATGAGATCAAATTAATATATATATATATGTACAAAATATTAATGTTTAGATTGTGAAATTCTAACTCAAATACTTCAATTTTGTGATTGAATTTGGGAGGGTGTTTGTGAAAGCTAGCTATTAGTGTGGCACAAGTTTTGGCTTTTGTGGGGGGAACACTCTTTCCTCGCGTTATATTCATCCAAATTAGTTGGTCGTTACATGCTGTCAATGATGGCTAAGCTTTGACTCCCAACATATATGCATGTTGATTTCTAGTTGAAGCTTTTTATTTTTTTTATTTAATAAAATGTTTCTGACCTTGGTAATAAACCACAAATTACATAGGAATAGCTTATACAACATGCTAAATTAGTGACAATTTAAGTATGAAAATCACATTTCACGCATTCGACCATTCAACCACAGAGGAGACAACCGGGCTGGTTGTCTCGAGATGACCAACTCCCTGGAAAAAACGACCGATCACACAGGTGCCAGATTTTTTTTAAAATTTAAATAGTTGTCGGAAATTTTTTTATCGCCAGAATTATAGTCGGAATTCCCACCGAAATCTTGTTGACAGGTTATTTCAAGTAAATTACCGGTTATTGGGTCTAGATGCATTAAAATGATAAGTTTGAGTGTGTAATTATATTTTTTTTTTTAAAGTTTAGAGGTCTAATTTCACTTTCATGTAAAGTTCAAGGGTCTATTTGACCATTTTCTCATATTATTTTAAAACTTAATGAATAGTATATTGTTATAATAATGAATATTCAAATCGGGTTTGATGTATTTGTCGTGATATAATTTGTGAGAATTCCGGCTGGGCCCAGTTGAAATGTTAAAGGTGGATTTGGAAGTCCCAACTTATCTTTCACGAAATTCGTAAGGCCGTTGTTTGACTATATTGCCCATACAGCCCATAGCAAAAAGTTAAAAAGAAAATACCAAATTAAATGAAAATTCCACTTTTGCCCCCGTAATAATCCCCAAGCAAAACTTCCCCAGCCTTTCTTCTTCTCCGGGATCTCAAGCTCCGGCGATTTGCTTTTCTTCGTTCAAACATATATATATATATATATATATATATATATATATATATATATATATATATATATATATATATATATTAAAATATAAGGCCCATCACAATTTAAAGTTTGGGTGTTTGATTTATGTTACAATTTTTATTATCTCATCAATATCTTATGATTAAAAATTACATTGAGGTGTGTATTAATGGCCATGTTTATTACGCCAAAATTCATAACGGTACGAAATTCACTCATAACTACTGGTCTATGGCTGATAAACTAGAGTTTCAAACAACATATAAAAAGAACCTGAAGACCTCGAGATCAGACGAGGATTTCGAGGATGCCTGCCTCTCGTTTAGCACCACCATATCCGCATCAGCCCGCCCCCTCCCCTTCCCTTAATAATTTCATCAGCGGCGCCGAGGCGGCGGCAAGCCGCCACTAGACCGTGCTCCTCCTCAGAGAATTCCAACTTGTGGATTACCAAACCAGGAGATGTGAAGGAGTGCCGCCGCCGCCGAAGCAATAGTACCAAACACCATCTCATCCCAAAGTTTGAATTACCACGATCGCTTTCTCTCCGGCAAGATTCTACGCAATAGCATTTCCCGCCTGAGCCTCATTCACCTTCACTCTCAATTGTACTGGTCCCATCTAGGTCAACAAAGAAAATAAAATTACATATTTATCCTTAGTTTTGACGTTTGCCAAACGGCAGTTCGACTGAGGACCAACTCGGTGAGAAATAACATAGTCGAGGATGTAATTGGACAATTTTGAATGTCGAGGACTCAAGTGGTGAAATCCCAATAGTCGAGGGACAAATCGGTAATTAACTCAATAATATAATGTAGGATATTTGTTTTGTAAAATATTTGAAAAATGCATATACTTGTATATAACGATAATAATTTGCTTGATATATAAATTATATAATGTATGAGATTTGTTTTGTAAAATATTTGAAAAATGCATATACTTGTATACATAGGATTCGCTTGAATACAAGCTATCTTATTGTTTAAAATTGTGATTTTGCTTCTTATGGTTTTTTTGTTTTATTTTTATTTTTTTACCCAAAATGATTGAATTTCTTACCTATTAAAAGATTAATGACCTAACAAATTATTTGAATGATATTAATTCATTAGGACACATTTTTAGTCATTCTAAAAAAATAATTTAAGGTTGATTGAGTGGTTAGGTACTGCTCTATTTGCATGGATCAGTTTTGAATTTTAGTAACTGAATCAGTTTTGAATTTTAGTAACTGAATCAGTTTTGAAGTTAAAAATAAATAAATAAAATTAATTCTCGAATTTTTGCTATATATTTACTTGATGCGTATCCAGAATAGTTCCTAAAGCCGAATTCAATCCTCTGTTTTCCGATTCCCGTTTTGCAGTTACCGCCGCCGATCCTCCGCCACTGATAGTGGAAGTAGTGACTGCGCAACCACCGAGAATTGTACTGGAATGGCGTCGGCGAGTTCGAGTTCAAGTTCAAAGCCGCCGCCGGTTGGGAATATTCCCAAGCTCCCGAGAGACGAAGTCGTAGGCATAGCGAAGAAGTGCTGGAACAAGTTCAGGAAGGAGGCGACGTTCGCGCTCTACACTCCCTTCATCGTCTGTTTGGCGTCGGGGACTCTCGAGGTCGAGACGTTCGGACAGTGCGTCTCACAGGGCGTTTATTTTGTCAAGCCATTCGATCAAGCGTCAGTTCTTTTTTTTTTTTTCGTTTTCATCTTATTCGTATTCTGTCTTTCTTTATATCTATGGATTATGTGTATATCGGGCGGGAATTTCTTTTTCGGTTTAATGTATTCGTTCTTTTCTATTTTATTGATCATACAAGACAATGTGGATAAACATTGCGTTTTCATTTCTATTCTTTTCTATTTTATTGATCATTTCTTGAAAACTACTTTTCTGCAATTTATTCTGAAGTTTGCGTGTGTGGTATCTTATGCGGATGCACTTTTAGGATTCTTCTGAAGCTTAATTTTGAAAGAGAGTTTATCCAGACCATTTCTTCTTTCTAAAATGTTCTTAAAATGTCATTAGTCTGCAAGATATGCTGGATGAGTTTCTTTGTTCATTAACGTTGGTTTTGTTTGCCCCTTTGATTCATTTTTATTTGTTTAGTTTCTAGAGAGTGTAGTAACTTACAAATCAATAATGGATGTATTGCAGGCTTGAGTTCGCAGAAGCAAACGCAGAGGATGATGATGCAAAGCATCGGATTAGGGAGTTGAGGAAGACTACCCTAGACAAACTCAACTTGCATCATGATTCTTTGGTCCAGGTAAAAATAGTTGTGTTTAGTTACTTGCTTTCACATATCACTTTTTCTTTCTTGTGCAAATTGTCATGGATCTTTTGTAAACCATTATATATATATTGGATAAAACTATAATGCTTTCTTGTGAAGCTGTTTTATCTATCTATATTATGGAGCATGAATTTTTGCATTTGCATCTACCAATTATTGTGTGCTGAGTTATCTAGTAATATAAGAAAATCTGAAGAGTGGCCATGATGCAAAAATGTGTTGACGTGCATATATTTTTTCTAGATGCTGCATGTGCTTTGGATTTAGAGTTTGGAGTAGGCGGAATGTCTTTTTGATTGTTGGTTGTGCTATTATTTACCAATTTGTAATGAATTGGACAGGAATGGGGTTCTGATGTCGTCAAAGATACTACACAGAATCGAGCAACTACTAAGTGCACAGAGTTCTTGTTGGATACAGCTACTGGTAAACTTGCAACTCCTTGTGAGAAAACCAAGTTGTCTGCTTATACCCTAGGTGCTGTGACATCTTGCATAAGGCTTTATGCCTACATTGGTAAGGAGCTGCAGGGACTTATTGATGGTAAAAGTAATCATCGCTACAAGAAGTGGATTGAGAATTACTTCTCAGACAGTTTCCAGGTTTGGTTATTTTTGTTTTCTTTGAACCCAAATACCCAATTATTCTTCTTGTCATCATCTCAAGTCTCTGTAGTTCAAACTTTTAAGAAGATACTTATGACATGTTTCTTACTGGGTCATGTATTTGTTTTCTAGGAGTTTTCTTTGCAAACAGAGGACTTGCTGGACAAGTTAAGTGTCTCTTTGACTGGGGAGGAGCTTGACATCATTGAAAAACTTTATTCTCAAGGAATTAAACATGAGATAGACTTTTTCTTAGCTCAGCCACTTATTCAGAAAGCTGTTGTACCCCTATTAGGAGAGCATAACCTAGAAGACCGCCGATTTATGATATTTTCCGCTTTTGATTTGACATGCACTCATGTTGATTCATGTGCCATCTTGGCAAAACTTGCAATATCTACCGCTCCAAAATCTGATCAAATCCGAACAGAAAATCAAATTGCACGTATGACATTGTCTGATCTAACAAACATCTGGGAAGATCTCTCCAAGAATTATAAAAATGGCTATGACCAGTGTATAGAGAACATATTAGCCACTGAAAAAGGTAATTTTATCTCATGGCTTGTGATAATTGATAACCCCCCATTGCCCCGTGCCTTAGATTCTAAGCTTTT
Source organism: Ipomoea triloba (assembly GCF_003576645.1). Lineage (NCBI taxonomy): Eukaryota > Viridiplantae > Streptophyta > Magnoliopsida > Solanales > Convolvulaceae > Ipomoea > Ipomoea triloba. The sequence goes on along the minus strand of NC_044917.1, from coordinate 2,665,286 downwards.
GCTTTTGCTTTTGCAGCGGAGAAGTTTGACTTTGAAGGTCTGCTGGAAGCACTTGAGCAACTTTCAGATTTTGAGAAAAAAGCAAATTTAAGGGTGATTGAATCTGGTTTGCTTAAGGGTCTTAGCCTGGAAGACATAAAACAAGTTGGGGGGAGTTTGATTCTCCAAGACGGTTGTATGAATTTTTTCCAAACTGTAATAAAAAAGGATGTAGATGTTCGTGTGCTCTCCAGTTGTTGGTGTGGTGACCTCATTAGATCTGCCTTTTCATCAGGTATGTGAGACACAGCCTGTAACTGAGTTGACTTTCATTAGAAGATCTCAACTTGTTATCTCTTCCTAATGTATGTGTAGCATGGTTCTCACTATAACAATTCCTCGATCTGTTCTTTAATGTCTGTCTGCTAGGGGGTTTAAATGACGAGCTAAAGGTGCGTGCAAATGAGCTAGAATTTAAAGAATCTTCTTGCACCGGTAAAATTGTGAAGAGGGTGGAGTCCCCCATTGACAAGCTTCAAGCTAAACTCCTCGTAAAGAACTGCGGTAGTGATAGGAAGAAACGACTGGATGTTTACATTGGAGATTCGGTAGGGGACTTGGCTTGTTTGCTTGAAGCATATGCAGGCATCGTGGTAGGTTCAAACTCGAGTCTAACAAGATTGGGGACGCATTTTGGTGTCAGATTTATTCCACTGTTTCGTGGTGTGGTTGATCAGCAGAAAGAAAGGGAAGTTGGCTCCGGCATTCTTTACACAGCCTCAAGCTGGGCTGAGATACACGCTTTTGTCATTGGCTCTTAGTATCATCTCTTTTTTTTGACTCAAAATCATCATTTTACTTGGGGAATTGAGAGAAATGTTAATACAAAATAGAAATTAGTCAGATACAATGAGTTTGGTGGCCACACACACTGCAGCTTTTCCTTTCCCCTTTCCTTATAGGCAGGAGGCTACTGTGCTAAGAAATGTAAATGTGATTCATTTGGCTGGAGATCTTAGCCAGAAACAATACTTTTTGATCGATCATTTCTCTTTGAAGAATATTGAAGCTTGCGTTTATGAATGTCTCGTCTTTCAATTCTTTGCATAGATGTTCTATCTTCCTTGTCTGGAACATGTTCACCAAGTAAAATTTTATGAGTAAATATTGTGTGAGGTGTATTATATTTTTTAATTAAAATATAATATTTTTATGAATTTATAGAAAAATATTACGAGTATATTTTATACTTTGGTTAACAAGTGTTATTTAAAAATTTACATACAGAAATTTCGAGTGCATGGCATTGGAATGGGTGATTGTTGATTTGTTTATTTACTTTAAAGGCAAAATGGCTTTTTTGTTGATCGGATTATGCAAATAACATTTTCCCTATGTCGTTAGTGTTGAATATGTAGTGTTTGAGGTTGTAGAATACGGAATATCATTGAGCCGCCTCATCCACTATGAAATTTTCTTTTTCTTTTGCAAGAATAGTTTTTGTAGACAAGTCATGGCCATCTCCGGATAGAACTTTTCGGGAAGAATTTTTTTTCTTTTCAATACATCATAAAAAAAAAAAAATCAAAATCTTAAGCCATCACATGTATTGCGGTCTAATCACATCAATATAAGGTGTTAGGTCATCTTCATCCATGCAATTACTGAGTTACACACTTGTAAATTCAACATGATTTTTTTTGGAAAAAGTGTCAAATAGACCACTGAACTTATCGCTTTTGTGCAATTAGGCCATTGAACTTAAAATGTGTGCAATTCAACCATCAAACAATCAAAATTTGTGCAATTGGACCATTTTTACAAAATTTTTTAATTCAATTTGAGTTAAAAACATTTTAATATTGACTCCCAACTAGTATGGTAGAAGAAAATGTCACTCTTAATACATATATGTTAGTAATATAATTGAATTTTACTAAAAAAAAATTTGTAAAAATAGTCCAATTGCACAAATTTTGATTGTTTGATTGTTGAATTGCACACTTTTTAAGTTCAATGTCCCAATTACACAAAAGCGATAAGTTCAATGGCCTATTTGACACTTTTTCCTTATTTTAATTTACAAGAAATTGTAAAGACAATATGAAATGAATAGTAATGAATTGCAATTTGTAAATGTGAAACATAGATACTCAATATCTAGAGCGACTCTCGAAGGATGTCCAATCATTGGTCCACACAGATATGTGGACCATACTATTAAATAATGCACATTCAATATAAAAATAATGTACATTCAGTATAAAAATAATGTACATTATATTCATGGAATGTACATTATTTGTGTACTGAATGTACATATTCAGTACAAAAATAATGTACATTTAATACATTAAAAATGTACATTTAATTATGGTTCACATAGCTGTGTGGACCATAATTTGCCAAGGAAGTCATGAGTTGGATGAAATGTTAAAGGTGGATTTGGAAGGCCCAACTTATCTTTCACGAAATTCCGAAGGCCGTTGTTTGATTAGATTGCCCATACAGCCCATAGCAAAAAGTTAAAAAGAAAATACCAAATTAAATGAAAATCCCACTTTTGCCCCCGTAATAATCCCCAAACAAAACTTCCCCAGCCTTTCTTCTTCTCCGGGATCTCAAGCTCCGGCGATTTGCTTTTCTTCGTTCAAACCTGTATAGAGATATAGATATTTTGATTTTAGTAACTGAATCAGTTTTGAAGTTAAAAATAAATAAATAAAATTAATTCTCGAATTTTTGCTATATATTTACTTGATGCGTCTCTTAGTATCCAGGATAGTTCCGAAAGCCGAATTCAATCCCTCCGTTTTCCGATTCCCGTTTTGCAGTTACCGCCGCCCGATCCTACGCCACTGAGAGTGGAAGTAGTGACTGCGCAACCACCGAGAATTATACTGGAATGGCGTCGACGTCGCCGAGTTTGAGTTCAAAGTCGCCGCCGGTTGGGAGTATTCCCAAGCTTCCGAAGGAGGTAGATGAAGTCGTAGGCATAGCGAAGAAGTGCTGGAACAAGTTCAGGAAGGAGGCTACGTTCGCACTCTACACTCCCTTCATCGTCTCTTTGGCGTCGGGGAATCTCAAGGTCGAGACGTTCGGACAGTGCGTCTCACAGGACGGTTATTTTCTCAAGCCATTCGCTCAAGCGTCAGTTTTTTTTTTTTTTTTTTTTTTGGTTTTGGTTTTTATCTTATTCGTATTCTGTCTTTCGTTATCTATGGATTATGTGTATATCGGGCGGGAATTTCTTTTTCGGTTTAATGTATTCGTTCTTTTCTATTTTATTGATCAAACAAGACAATGTGGATAAACATTGCGTTTTCATTTCTATTCTTTTCTATTTTATTGATCATTTCTTGAAAACTACTTTTCTGCAATTTATTCTGAAGTTTACGTGTGTGGTATCTTATGCGGATGCACTTTTAGGATTCTTCTGAAGCTTAATTTTGAAAGGGAGTTTATCGTGACCATTTCTTCTTTCTAAAATGTTCTTAAAATGTCATTAGTCTGGAAGATATGCTGGATGAGTTTCTTTGTTCATTAACTTTGGTTTTGTTTGCGCCTTTGCTTCATTTTTATTTGTTTAGTTTCTAGAGAGTGTAGTAACTTACAAATCAATAATGGATGTATTGCAGTTTCTAGAAAGTGTAGTAACTTACAATTGAATAATGATGTATTGCAGGTTTGAGTTAGCTGAAGCAAACGCAGAGGATGATGATGCAAAGCATGGGATTCGTGAGTTGATGTATACTACCCTAGACAAACTCAACTTGCATGATTCTTTGGTCCAGGTAAAAATAGTTGTGTTTAGTTACTTGCTTTCACATGTCACTTTTTCTTTCTTGTGCAAATTGTCATGGATCTTTTGTAAACCATTAGATATATATTGGATAAAACTATAGTGCTTTCTTGTGAAGCTGTTTTATCTATCTATATTATGGAGCATAAATTTTTGCATTTGCATCCCATTATTGTGCTGAGTTATCTAGTAATATAAGAAAATCTGAAGAGTGGTCATGATGCAAAAATGTGGTAATATGCATATATTTTTTCTAGATGCTGGCATGCTGCATGTGCTTTGGATTTAGAGTTTGGAGTAGGCGGAATGTCTTTTTGATTGTTGGTTGTGCTATTATTTACCAATTTGTAATGAATTGGACAGGAATGGGGCTCTGATGTCGTCAAAGATACTACTCTGAATCCAGCAACTTCTAAGTGCACAGATTTCTTGTTGGCTACAGGCTTGGGAAAGATTGATGGGGTCAAAGCTACTGGTAAACTTGCAACTCCTTTTGAGAAAACCAAGTTGTCTGCTTATACCCTAGGTGCTGTGACATCTTGCATAAGGCTTTATGCCTACATTGGTAAGGAGCTGCAGGGACTTATTGATGGTAAAAGTAATCATCGCTACAAGAAGTGGATTGAGAATTACTCCTCAGACAGTTTCCAGGTTTGGTTATTTTTGTTTTCTTTGAACCCAAATACTCAATTATTCTTCTTGTCATCATCTCAAGTCTCTGTAGTTCAAACTTTTAAGAAGATACTTATGACATGTTTCTTACTGGGTCATGTATTTGTTTTCTAGGAGTTTTCTTTGCAAACAGAGGACTTGCTGGACAAGTTAAGTGTCTCTTTGACTGGGGAGGAGCTTGGCATCATTGAAAAACTTTATTCTCAAGGAATTAAACATGAGATAGACTTTTCTTAGCTCAGCCACTTATTCAGAAAGCTGTTGTACCCCTCTCAGGAGAGCATAACCTAGAAGACCGCCGATTGATGATATTTTCCGATTTTGATTTGACATGCACTCTTGTTGATTCATCTGCCATCTTGGCAGAACTTGCAATATTAACAGCTCCAAAATCTGATCAAATCCGAACAGAAAATCAAATTGCACGTATGACATCGTCTGATCTAAGAAACAGCTGGGAAGTTCTCTCCAAGAAGTACACAGATGGCTATGAGCAGTGTATAGAGAACATGTTAGCCACTGAAAAAGGTAATTTTATCTCATGGCTTGTGATAATTGATAACCCCCCATTGCCCCGTGCCTTAGATTCTAAGCTTTTGATTTTGCTTTTGCTTTTGCAGCGGAGAAGTTTAACTATGAAGGTCTGCAAGAAGTACTTGAGCAACTTTCAGATTTTGAGAAAGAAGCAAATTTAAGGGTGATTGAATCTGGTGTGCTTAAGGGTCTTAACCTGGAAGACATAAAACGAGCTGGGGGGCATTTGATTCTCCAAAACGGTTGTATGAATTTTTTCCAAACTGTAATAAAAAAGGAAAGTCTGAATGCAGATGTTCATGTGCTCTCCTATTGTTGGTGTGGTGACCTCATTAGATCTGCCTTTTCATCAGGTATGTGAGACACAGCCTGTAATTGAGTTGACTTTCATTAGAAGATCTCAACTTGTTATCTCTTCCTAATGTATGTGTAGCATGGTTCTCACTATAACAATTTCTCTGTTCTTTAATGTCTGTCTACTAGGGGGTTTAAATGACGAGCTAAAGGTGCATGCAAATGAGCTCGAATTTGAAGAATCTTTTTGCACTGGTGAAATTGTGAAGAAGGTGGAGTCCCCCATTGACAAGCATCAAGCTTTTGGTAAAATCATCGTAGAGAGGTGCGCGAGTGATAAGAAGATACCACTTACTGTTTACATTGGAGATTCAGTAGGGGACTTGCTTTGTTTGCTTGAAGCAGATGTAGGCATCGTGGTAGGTTCAAGCTCGAGTCTAAGAAGAGTGGGGACGCATTTTGGCGTCAGATTTATTCCATTTTTTCGCGGTGTGGTTGATAAGCAAAAAGAAAGTGACGAGGTCAAGGGAGCAGATTCTTCTTCTCCTTGGAAAAGGTTGTCCGGCATTCTTTACACAGTCTCAAGCTGGGCTGAGATACACGCTTTTGTCATTGGCTCTTAGTATCGTCTCTTTTTTTGACTCAAAATCATCATTTTACTTAGGACATGAGAGAAATGTTAATACAAAATAGAAATTAGTCAAGATACAATGAGTTTGGTGGCCAATTTTATTTCGGCCACACACACTGCAACTCTTCCTTTCCTTTTCCTTTCCCCTTCCCTTATAGGCAAGAGGCTACTGTGCTCAGAAATGTAAATGTGATTCATTTGGCTGGAGATCTTAGCCAGAAACAATACTTTTTAATTGGTCATTTCTCTTTGAAGAATATTGAAGCTTGAGTCTGGAACATGTTCACCAAGTAAAATTTTATGAATAGATAGATGTATAATGTTTTTTAATTAAAATATACTCGTAATATTTTAATGAATTTATAGAAAAATATTATGAGGTATATTTTATACTTTGGTTAACAAGTGTTATTTAAAATTTTACATACAAAAATTTTGAGTGCATGGCATTGGGATGGGTGATTGTTGTTTTGTTTACTTTTCTGTTGATTGGATTTTGCAAATAGCATTTTCCCTGTGTCGTAAGTGTTGAATATACATCCAACATGTAATGTTTGACCTTGTAGAATACGGAGCCGCCTCATCCACTATGAAATTTTCTTTTTCTTTTGCAAGAATAGTTTTTGTAGACAAGTCATGTCCATCTCCGGATAGAACTTGTCGGAAGAATTTTTTCTTTTAAATACATCATAAACAAAAAAATTCAAAATCTAAAGCCATCAAATGTATTGCGGTCTAATCACATCAATATAAGGTATTAGGTCATCTTCATCCATGCAATTACTGAATTACACACTTGTAAATTCAACATGATTTTATTATTATTATTTTTTTTAATCTTGTGTTACAAGTCTGATAACTGAACATTGCAATTTTTGCAATTCTTGTGTCAGACTTGCAACCACAAGTCTTGTACTTTTTTATTATATTTTTAATATTATTATTATTTTATTGATAAAAATGATTTTTTTAATAAAGTGACGTGAAAGTGAGACCAATTTTTAAGGATGAGAGAGAATTGTATGAATGAAGAGGTTTTTTTATTTTATTTTTATTTTATTTTTTATTTTTTAGTACTATTGACTCTGTTACAATGTAGTATTTGTTCATAGCTACTTTCTCAAACCCACTCCCATCATCCATGTGAGAGTGTTAATTGGGACACCGGATGCCACTTGACCACAAGGTCTTTGGCAGTATGAATGAAGAGTTAATAGTGATTAATTGTAAATTTAGTGATATGACATTTTGAAAGTGAAAAAATTTTATGGATGCGGATAACCTTAGGTTATTCATATCATTTTATGGGTGTGGATTGCAAATTTAGGTAACAAGTGACATGCAAGAAAACTAGTGATTATTATTATTATTATTTTTTAAAAAATTTATAAGCTTGCTAAATTTGAAATTTTATTTGTAAGCTTGCAAATGTACTTTTGTGGGCCATTTTCATTGTGTGATATGAAATTTAAAAGTGAGTTGAAATTGTAAGGACAATATGTAATGAATAGTATGTAATGAATTGCAATTTGTAAATGTGATGATGATATGGTAGTAGGACAACACTGTAATGGAAGCTTTAATAAATTGACATATTTAATAAATAAATAAATCCATGCTTAGATTAATTTCAACACAGTAATGGAAGCTTTAGACAATAAAAATATGAAAAAAAAAAAAAAAACCCCTCATTGAATAACAATTGACAATATGAAGTATGATGCGATTAAAAGACAATTAACAAACATGATTAGATTAGACACTAGGGCAAAGAAAAAGTAAAACAATAGAGTCCAAAAGAGTACACCCTATATATACATACACAATACACTAACATCATTGTTCTTATTTTTAATTTTTAGTGTGAGAAACTATATATAAAGATTTTTATTTTTTTTTGTATTAAAGTTTTTCTTCACTTAATTAATATAATTAATGTAAAATAGAGATATATAAATACTAAAAAAAATTGTGACATTTCCTTCCACTCATAAAAACTACTCAATCTTGGATCTTGAAATGCTCTGAATGGAGATATAAACGTGTCTAACACGAGGATGGAGTTGTCCGCAATAAAAGAAGCTTAGATTCAATGGAGATTTTGCCAAAGGAAAATCTTTTTGATGGGGAAAGAAGCTTAGATATATAATTAAGTCATTGAATTGCCTTAGCGCATATGCCCAATCTTTTTTTCTTGGCTAGTAAATGAATATTCAACTTCTTTTCTTTCATGCCCGTACAAGAGGGTATCTCCACCAAAGCTATGTGGGACCTAATCATTTTTTTTTCTTCTTGCTCTCATAATTGATTCCACCAAATGAATTGAAAGCATTGAGTTGATGATCAACAACGGGGACGCTTGTATGTATATGTGAGTGTGTATTAATATTTTAATTAAAAATACTTATAATTAATAGAAGTATTTAATGTAAATGATTCATAATTGTATTATAGTGTTTTTTTTTTTGAGTACTATTGACTCTGTTACAATGTAGAATTTAGTTACTTTTTCAACCTACGGAAGCACAACGAGTTAACAGTTGCCTCCACTAAGGCTCGAACCCACTCCCACCACTAAGGCTCGAACCCACTCCCATCATCCATGTGGGAGTGTTAATCGGGACACCGGGTGTCACTTGACCACAAGATCTTTGGCTAATTGTATTATATTGTTAGTTGTACTTATCATAATTTAGAAAAAAAAAAAAGAAAAAAAAAAAAAAAAAAAA
>NC_044917.1:2561102-2656285 GCF_003576645.1 Ipomoea triloba | reverse complement strand
AAAAAAAAAAAAAAAAAAAAAAAAAAAAAAAAAGAGAAGCTAATAGCCAATCAATATAATGATGCCAATAACATTTAATAGAAAACATTAATAAGGTATTTTGCAAACATGGTGATAATTTGGTAAATGTTACAATTTTTTAAACACTAAAAATGCGTCGATCAAAACTACAAAGTGCATTAAGCAAAACTACACAAAGTGCATTTGATGCATATATAAAAGTGCAACCGTATTGAGTGCAATTTTACATATCAGTAGATGCACTTTCTACTTTGTAATTTTACGCGAGTCGCAGGTTTTGAGTCATTTGAGTGCACTTTTACATATCACTGGTGCACTTTATCATTATACTTGGTGCACATTTACACTATTTTTACAAAAGAAAAAAAAAACACGTTTTTACTTGACCAATCCGGCCTTACACCCCACACACATATGGCATCATCATATCATTTAAAAATGTTCCTTTATTATTAATTCAAAACCTAATAATGCGAATAATTATAATCATTTCTCAGCCATATATTTTAAAATCCACTTTGGATTATAATCGTAACTACTAGCTATTCTAAAGTGTATAGTACTATACAAGGCCTTCAATCACATCACACAAAGAAAAGAAAATAAAATCATTCTTGGTATATCAACTAGCTCAAACACCCTTTGATGATGTTTCACACATTATTGCCAGACCACAATGTATCAATCTTGCCAGCTAGCTGCGGATTGGATTTTTTTCTTAACAAGGAAACCTAATTAATAATTTCTTAAAAGCTGCATGTGTTAGAACAATTAAAAAAAAACATCAAAGAATAATCAAATTTAGGAAAATATTACTTGTATTAAATCTTTCATACCACCAATATTATTAAAATTTCAACCTTTTTCGACCATTCAAAAAATAGAAGAAACGATGTAATAGTAACAAATATTTTTTTGAATAGTGAATGGTTAAAATAACTCTAGGTTTCTGACCACTTCTTAATGGCCAAAAATCTTGAAGATTTAATGAAGATTTTATCGTGTTATGTTATTCTTTATTTTTTTTTTTGGTAAATTATTATGTTATTCTTTATATTTATTGATTATGAATCCATATCGATCACATATTATAATAATTCTTATTATTTCAATTTTCTTCTCCATCTTTCGTTTTCCCTTCCCCACCCTTTTGGTGACTTTACCTTTTTAGTAATATTATTTTCTTGGCAGTTGTCCCACATGTATTATATATAAATAGTCTTTCCTTATCAGATTCCCATTTTGCCACGAGTAAGTTGACGTTATAGTTGTAAATTTTAAGAAAATGATAAGATTTTACTCCATAATTAAGAATTCTTATACTTTATGTCTCGAAAATTGGTAAAGAATGGTAAATTATCAAATATGGTTTAAGGTTAAACTATCCGGCCTGCATGTTTTCAGATGGGCGTTAAAAGCTGACCGCCAGTAAAGTGAAATTTACAAACTTATTTTGATTTGATTTACTAGTTAAGTTTTGTTTCATGACAAATTAAGAAAGTTATACTATTCACTTGTGAAACACACACATATGTTGTGGTGATGTAGGTCCTCATGTACCTTTCTTGTCTTTTTCTTTCTTTTAAAATTGAAAATAATATTTTTTTTTCTTAATTTTACATAGTGCCTTCCGTCTGTACCGTATGGAAACCATACATTCCATTATATATATTCCCATTCCTCTCCCTCTGATCTTCTATATATAAAAAATTTGACCTCATTGATTGCTTCCCAACTCTCTCATCATGGCTTCTTAGCTTCTTCCATCTTCTGATCATCTGTCTTCATATATGTTTGCAAGCTAAGGGAGTTCATGGCAGGATTTTCCCGCCGGCCGCCATGGATGCGGTGGGAGCTCGGGAGGATGAAAGAGCCGATCAAATAAGTATTTAGCGGCGGTTATATATACCAACTGCAACTCAGAAGAATTGAAGAGGATGGTCTTATATGGTACGTGATGAGGAAATGCAAGTACTATGTACTATGTAGGCAAGTCTAATTCTTGGCTTTGCTCTTTTCATATATTCTTGTTTTTGTAATATCTATCTTTACCTTATTGGTTTTGCTTGCTAAAAAAAAAGGAATACAAAATAAAAGGGTTTTTCATTTGGTATATTATCTATCTGTTTGGAATCTGTCTAGCAAACCCTAGCTCCAAACATATTATTGTATTTCTTCTCATGGAAGAAATTCCCATTTTCATTTTTTGTGTTCTTGTATCCATTCATATTGGTTAAACAATTCAAGATTTCGTTCCCCAAAATTAAAATGTTGTAATTTATTGACATATTATATTTTAATTTTATGTGTGTTGTGTTATTAATTATATTCTTTCTTTTCTGATGCACATACTAAAATTAAAGAAAATAAAGAAATTTTTAATTCAACCATTATAGTTTTGTGTTCATATCTCTTGTATTAGAGCAATAACAATGGCTTAGTATTTAAGTTGGGTAGGTTTTTGTCCGACCAATAAAAAGAGAAACAAAATAGGAAAAAACGTACAGCAGACTGACGCGTTATGCCTCACTTTTTTAATTTTTTCTTTTAAAATTTTTAAAAAACAGTGTCAAGTTTCTTTTAGCAAAAGAACTTGTCAATTCTCTTTTCTCTCATCTCTCTTCCAAATCAGTATATTGGAAAACCCCTCAATGGGAAAATCATTAGTGTGCGGTGGCTTAGTAGTTAGTATGAATATTATTTTTATTTTTTATATTTTACTTTTTCTTATGCAATGATGATTCATCCATTTGATCACAAAACTGGTATTGTTGTTATTGTTGTTGTTGTAATCAGAATACTTATTAATTTGTGAATTTATTAGGTTTTTATATGGGCATACTATTTCTCTTTTTTTTTTCTTTTCTTTTTGCTTAATAAATTAAAGCAAATCTACAAGGCTGCAACCACTATCTAAAGGTATGCATGTAAACTGCTTCTTATGTAATAATCCGCTCAAACTACCACATTATATCTTTTATAATATAATAGTCCAAAGGGGTGGTCAGAACATGATACGGTGATACCAATACTTAAAAATCACAAGTTTGATTTTTACTAACACCTTTTTGATTGAGCCCACTGCATAGAATCTCCCCACTTCCTAGTGTGTTTACGTGTATTATTAATTATAGTTATACAATTGAACAGATACTACAATGTAATATGGTCAGTTGTATTCAAAAATAAAAATTATAGTTATACAACTCATGTGATTATATTAAATGAAATAACTTAATCTGATAAACCTAACTTAGCAATAATACACTCTCGTATATGCTATAATATTATAATGGGTCCCAATTCAATTAATATATATGGAGTATGCATTATAATTAGTATAATTTATAGTAATGTTATCATGGGGTAGAGCCAGCTTGATTGTTCAATACTCCAAAAAGTTTCATCTTGTCCTAAATAATGTTACATTATTTATGACTGTCGAAATCTTTCATACTCATTAACTGTATGTAAATTGATTGTATTCATTATAATTTAATGACATAAAATCATATTGTTTTAGAGAATTTTAGTACAAAAGATTTTGATCGATCGAGTAGGCGTTATTTTATGTGTATGACTACAGTGTAAGTGTGTGTGTATAATATGTATATTGGTAAAAAATATGGTATATAACAATCAAATTAGCAAAGATAATTTGAACTCAAGAACTTAGTTGTTAGTTCATATACACATTTTTTTTTATGTCAATTAGATCAGATAAAATGATGAGTTAGTCTACTACAAGTCTACAACTATACACTGTAGCCTTCTAATGAGGTTCAGTTCAACTACGTGGCATGTCTCTCAACAGTATACACTATACAAATTTTTCAAAGTACGTGCACACTATTATCCACAACAAAAGTAATTACATACGCTTATCTCGGTAAGAATTGTACCTTGCTACACTCGTACACCCTGTACCTATCAGCAAAGCAAAATTAGCTATTAACTTCTTTAAATTGATCAATTAGTAAAGCTATGTCGTGAGCATAACTAATTTCAATCTATACAATTTGGACAAAAGATTAAAAAAAAAAACAAAACAAAAAAACAAAATGCTTAACCTATAATCTACATGATTATTTATATTTATACACACACACACACACAAAAGCACTCCAGTGAGAACGGGCATCCAGAAGAGAAATAGGAACTAACTCCTACTACTAATGCGCTTTTAACTCTGATCCTGTATAAAAATGACTTTTAGATACGAGAATCAAGGTGTAATCATGTATTCATGTTCTTTATACTTGAGGATAAGGAAGATGAATTTCATGGACCATTTCACTGTATGGGCTGTACTCAATTGACCAGGGCGCAATCATGTTCTTTATACTCGAGGATAATGAAGATGAATTTCATGGATCATTTCACTGTTTGGTGCCAAAAGGTTTGATGCAATAATGAATAATTATTAATTAGATTTTTGTCTCAATCAGCAGACAGCGACCACAGACCAAAAGAGATTAAGATAAACAACAAAGTTAGAATCATAATCCATCACTAAACAATTTTCTATTGGCTAATGACTCATCAACTACTCAATCACAGAGTTTAATTAACCACTAATCATCATAGTGCTGAGTTAGTTCAAATGCCATGCTTCACCACCTTTATGGAGATATGAAGAAAAGTCAGAATCAGTGCAGCCAACTGTAATCTGCCAGCTAAGCAGCCACAAAACCAACCAAATCCATATTCTTAATCAATCAGAACATAACACATATTCTATAAATCAATCAGAACATGTCACGTTAACAGCGTTAACAGTAAGTAATACGTGAATCAATCATAATATATCACGTTAGCAGAGAGTCAAACGTGAATCAATCAGAAGATGTTACGTTAACAGAGAGTAAAACGTGAATCAATCAGCATATATCATGTCAACAGAGAGTAAAAATGTGAGAGTACATGTGGTATTACTTGACGCTTATTGTGGTTTAATTCAAACCCGACCACCTTAGCACAAGGACTCGAACCAATCAAATTTCCCACAGCCACCACATGTGTACAATGGTTTGTCTATACAAATTTGGAATCATCTAATCTCATGGACAAGAATAAAAGATGAAAAAATTGAATCAGCCTTTGGAAACCAGTCCTCTCAGTCATAGGAGAAAAAACGAGTTGAGAATGCCAATCAAATTAAGATCAGGATGTTTCAGCGAGGCGGTACAATGTGACTTCTTGCTGTTTAAAATACCGCCTGTCTTCTTCATCAACAAGGACGAGGTTCAAATAGTATTTCACGCTAAATTTGTTGTTGATGTTTCGATATGTCGGTGTCAACTCATATGGACTCAGGAAGAGTCTGATGGGTATCGATTCACCTGAGAAAGCGAGAACAAGTTCACTCATTATCTTGTGCATCAAATTACTATGGAGTCGTAATCAACAGCAGTGTTTTATTCCTAATCCAATGAAAGTATGAAACTACTAGTTACGCTGATCATAAATCTATGTAAAGTGATAGGTTTTAGAGCAACACGAAAACCCTAGAATTGTGTAAGATTCTAACATTTTAAGGCACGAGGGATAGATTTATATACCTCTGACGGGAGCACCATCCATCAACTCAAACTTTGCGAGGGTCTCTGTCTCAACATGGGCAGTCGCCCCCGATCCGGTAGATTCTCTGCGTCTGATCTCAAGATCCATATTTTTTATCTTGATTCGCACGAGAAGGAAATATATTTTGCCTATAATAACATCTTTCAAATTATACCTGTTTACAGATAATTGAATTGCAATGAGATCAGACGAGGGTATGTATAACCATTGAACGAAAATTGCATACAAGAATGCGAATTCATTTAAAGAATCTGTTCGTTATCTAATTACACTCGACTTAACTTACTTGCTCTTGTTGTACTCGAACTCAATATGAAGGCAATCTTCGATTCCAACTTCCATCTACAAGGTCCAAAGAACGAATATTAATCAAGTACAGTTAGCCGGTCAGCCCAGTAGTTTCCTTTCCATGCACACGTCTACTAACTGTCGATTAATTAAAGAGCAAGAGTGCACTATCCAAAAGAACAGTACCTTAATACTATTGTTGATTGGCGGAGGTGGGCTATAGTTGCGCACCTGATTCATAGATGTCAAGATAACGGTCAAGAGATGACAACAAAGTCGGGAATTGTTTCAAGCTCGAGGTTATCAAAGCAACGGGAAGAAAAAAGCATATATATATATATATTACCACGAAGTCTTGGAATTCCACTATGCTTCCAGCATATCCTCGACTGATTGTCACTTTGAGGACGTACCTAAACCAGCAAAGAGTTAAATTCCCAAAACATGTTTGCTCATAATTTATCCCACAGCATCAACATATAAGAACGTGAACAAGACCATCAAAAAAGGATAAGGCAACCAATCAATGCCTGTAAATTTATCCTAAATAAAAGCCCAAGTAGACAAAGAACATACTTACCTAAGACGAACATTTACTCCATTGTATGTTTCATAAGGCATTTCAACAGTTGAAAAGTCAAACGGGTATGTTTTCCTCTCATATAATTCCCCAGGAACATCCAGCTCTCGGACTACAAGGAAGAAATCAGACATTAAATACCTCAAAGGAAAAAATGACTTCTGCTCACTAGCAGTACCTACTCTACAGGAAAAATCAGAAGTGTCGAGAAAAAGCTAATAAGAATCAACAGAGAAAAAGAAAATGTCAAATGGATAATGATTAATTCACAAAATAGCATGTAAACAAGAGCTGATAAAGCAATCCTTATTTGTAAAGCAAAGCAATAGTTGTACTCACCCAGAGAGGTAAAGTCATAGAAGTTCCCTCTATCAAAGTACATTTCTGCGCACAAAAGAAACTGGTGGATTTGATCATACAATTACCATTTTTATACATACAAAATTAAAATACAAAGAGATACTAATAAAGATATGTTCACAGAAATAATGGCACCAAACAACAATACATGGATTGAGGAAAAGCTAATATTGAAACAACCTATATTCCTGAGAATCAACTAAACTAGCCATCAAACTTATTATTATGGAGAATGAAGTATTATCACCGCAACATTAGACCTGACCATCTTACTAGTTAATCCCACGTTTAAATCTCCATGCACTATTATAGATGCCATTATTATGCCTTGCAACTGCCGACTGGCAATTCAGAAGTCCATGTATTTACAACCAGAGACTTTTCAGAGATTGCGAAGACAAAAAAAAAAGGGTCATAAATAGATGCCAAGCAAGAATTTTCTTGGCAAATGATAAAGCGTTGTGACCAGATTGTCATCACCCTACAAGGGAACAGTGCAACGTTTGAGAAAGGAAGAGAGATGGGCAAAGGTGAAAAGAGAAAGCAAGGCTCTTCATGGGAAGCATAACCCATATGAGAAAGCTGGATCATGGTTCTTACTTGAAAATAACAAATTTAAGAGATATAATGCCTAAGTGGATGCAAAGAGGGACTTCCAATTATAATAGATGCCAAGAAAATTTCTATCGAATTCTGAGCAAGTCGCAGTGAGAGACTTTCATGCAGTGATAAACAACTATGCTTAAAATATAGAAAGGGGAAATGACAAAATCTACTTTTGCATCCAAAAATAATGTAGTAGGACAGTTGTTTGGCCTCTAATACATAGCATATATCAGTAAACAAAACCAGGTTAAGCCTAACCTATCTGACCAAGCAGCTCAACTTTGATTCCATTGTGCTCAATCTTCTTTCCTGATATTGGTTCTATTGATATCTGTGACAACATCAGTAAGTAAAATTTTAAATTAGTGTTGCAAAATGTTTAAAGTAATCCATCAGAAACAAAATGATAAAAGAGATTGTAGAATACCTTCCCAGTAATGTTTTCTTGACTTTGAAAAAGTGGGACCGTTACTGTTCGGCCATTTTCCTTTTTCAGTGGGACCTAAGGATGTATTCAAATGATGGAAAGAAAAACTTAGAAGCGTACCACAAGTCCACAACCAATGTAGTACAAAAGATAGAAAGATGATTTTTAGGTATATAGAAATTGGAACAATGAGTTTTCAAATTCTGTAGTGATTAAAACTTAATTCTTTTAAGATGCCTGGAATTTAGCAATTGGTAAACACAACATATCTACTCTAGCAGCATAATAGAACATTGAACGAATTACTGAAATATCCAACACAATTACAGAACATAAAAGAAGTCTCAAGACCTAATCTTAAAATCTTCCATCAACATAAGGAATTTATTACAGCCTATCACTCTAATTGTATTAGAGGAGATATTCCTGGTTATTAAAAGGCAAGTTATATTTAAGAGAATAAAAAATATGATCAAATGCTATTGGCTTGAAAACTTCAATCACTAGATACGTATGATAAGACCCTCAATTGCCACCATGATACCTCAAGCTATCCATCATGATTTACTGATTTATACTATGATATGTTCATTTTTAGTAAGTCACGATTTACTGATTTCTGAGCAACTTGGCTAAAAAGATCACACACCTGTTTCCGTGACTTTCCATCCGAAAATGTGATTACAATGTGGCATGCTGGCTTAAAAGCTCCAAGTATATAATTCTGCAAAGGAAAGTCCAATCAATGCAATACCCCAACAAGAAACAAGTGAGATGGCAAGACAAAGTAGACTTCTCAAAACTATTATAAGGAGGTTAACGAAGCATTACCATGCTATTAAAGGATGAACTCTAATCCACGATATATCTACAAATTAGCTGCATCTTTCAAAGATCAGGATTAGTCCATGGTATACTAATAGCTATATATGAACAACCTGATCTAAGAACTGCCAAGTACCAACTGATCTAATCACTTTATTTTCTCAATTCCAACCTGGATGGTTTCACTACAGCCTAGCACAAAGCATAAAACTGACTCAAAACTATTAGCATTAATAGCCAGAAGTGTGCAAACAAAGAGAAAATAACACTAAACAGTCCATAGCTTGTGAAACCCGTGCATATGTGAGCTCAAACCCACTGAGATTAGGTAAAGAACCCTCAACCCCTAAAAACACAGGTAGTGGGAATTGCCCTGATAATAAAAAAGACAACTTTGAACTTTCCCAAAAAAATGCCTGCTAAAAGAGGAAACTTCCGGCCTTAACTTCTTATGTAAATGCCATAAACATAGGCACAGAAAATTTTCAGCAATAAACTGTAGAACCAGAGAATTCTTCCAGTAATAACATAAATCACGAAAACCCAACATTGTCATTTCTTGTAATTAACGAAATATCAGTTTCTGTATGATCACGTGCATGATGGTTCAGGCCATAATGTGTTGTCATCGAGCGGGGGTTGTGGGTGCAAGTAAAGAAGTGGCGAAGAAGAAGTAAAGAGCCATACCTGGATCGCGCGGATATATGGATCGATCAATCGAGAAAGAGAGTTCAGAGCATAGTTTCAATTGTAAAAAATGTTTTAAGAGTTTTGACCATCCGACGTTTGATTTGGTTTTCTCCGAGGTTTTCCTTTCTGTTTCTGTGCTCAAATCACAAGTCAGTCCTTTAATTTTCATAACATCATACTATGGTCCTTTACTTTGTTTTTAATGTTATGCAAGTTTATTTTTTGAATATTACTTCTTCTTCTTTTTTTTTTTTTGTACAAAGAAGAAATTTTATTAAGTCAAATTATATTGCATTAAAAATTTATTTTTAATATACTTAAAATGAACATTTATCAATAGTTTACCTATAATGTGAACTATGGTCTATAATATAATTTATCATTTTTATGGCGGTAAAATTTCAATACATAATAAAAATCCAAATTCACTCCAAGGTATTAGTCTAGTGGACGATAAATCTCATTTAAGACTTGTTTCAAGCGGCAATGTGGGGATTCAAACTTGCCACGGACATTGAGGTTTTGAGTTTGGATTGGACAGTTGAGCTCCTTGTGCGCAAAAGTTTATGGTTTAGTATTGAGTCTTGAAGTTAGATTGACTTAATTTATCTTTTTATGAGTTCATGGGTTTAAGATATAGTTCATTAAATCCGAGAAATCTAGGTTATTATTAAAAAAAAAAACAAAACAAAAACAAAAAACAATTTCCAATCGGCTTATTGGGTTGGATACTACCAAGTTTTGCCCATAGTTTGAATGGGCTAAATATGGACTGCTTGCTAATTACTACTAAATAAAATATGTGGACACTGCAACAAAGGTTTGGCCCAAATTATGGATCATGTAGATTTTGGGCTGGACCTTTGTTATGGGAGGGTCTAGTTTGGATCACTTGGTACAAAGTTAAGATTGATTCTACGTTGTCCACATGGGCAACTCAACTGGTCACATTGGTGAAATTGAAAGAAGAGATCAGGGATCGGGTCTCACTAATAGCGGCAGTGTAGGAGCAACCTCTCAAAGTAAGTTAATCATTTGTTAAAATGATGACACTTATATTCCAATTATTATTAAATAAATGAATACCATGCATGCATGCATATGAATTGAGTTGAGAAAACCTAAAAGAAGAAAATAAAAAACTAAAAACAACTTGTTGGTTTGTACAATAATATAAGTTGTCCAATTGTAGGATGAATGATGAAGGGTATATAGTGTGGGGTGGGTAGCTTTTGATTGAAAGCCATGTGGGGGCACCTAATCCTCCACCGCATGGATTCTCATGCTGTACCGTTGCAGTTTGATTTATCAAAATCAATCAACACATAAAGATTCATGCACACCTCAATCATCAATACTATACATATGAAATGAAATAATATATAGCCCTCTTTTTTCTTTTTGGTGAAAAAGAAAAACCCATAATTATTTCTAAAGGATTGTGAATTTCTGATCTATTTAGGGGTTAAATCCTTTATTTATATTCAAATTGAAATTTTAATTTGGAAATGAAAAAAAAAAAATCTTAAGACTTTTAGATTTGGACACGTTTTAAACGGATGAATGGGCGACCGGCACGATGAATTTTGGCATTAAAACAATAGTCATTAAAATTGGTAGAAGTTAAACATATAGACTAAAATTATCATTTTATTAATACTGTACTTGTGGGACTAAAATTGGTATTTGTCCTATATATATATATATATAGAGAGAGAGAAAGTAAAACTTGTCATTTTACTAATATTGTACTTGTGGAACTAAAATTGGTATTTACCCTATCTATATCTATATGTATGTATGTATAGTTCATTCTCACTACATCAAGCTAGGAAGCTGCGTGGAGCCCTCAGTTGGGTCACATGGGCTGCAACTTTTTCTTTGGGTCTGCATTATTAACATATCATGCATTAGCGCACACCCATGTACTGTACTCGATCTTCCCAGTTATCATTATATTATTGTTTAAAATAAAATAATAAGAAAAGATTCATTTTGCCAGATGGGTCCATGTGAGTGCATGTCGAGTAAGATCAAAATTTGGTGTTCAGTAGTGGAAATGGCGTTTGGTGGACAGACAATGATGAATGATCTTTTGCTTTCATTTTTCTGTATATATGCATGTTCTCTACAGTCTACACACCCACAACAAGTACTAATGTATACTATACTCACTTCAATTTAACAACAACCAATTTGATACCTTATTCACTATAGTTATTGTTTTTTGTTTTCAATGTGACTAGGATTGATGGGTTCCCTAATGTTAAACTGATGTATAGAAATTCACTGACAATAATATGTAGAGCGAATTAAGAGATGCCAGTTCAATTAGTCACATGAGTGAAGTTTGAGAAGAAATACCAAGAATCGAGTTTTATCAGCGGCAGTGTGAGAACAACCTCTCAAAGTGAGATGGCTCCTTGTGCGCAGTAACCAAAGGTCTAGCCCCTACGTTCAGCTAATTTACCATGACATCCTACCAGATGCTCCGTCGGGCCGAGACGTGGGGACCCTTTTTGGGAAGAATTAAGAAATGTGGGAACAGATAAGATTGTAATAAAGTTGGTTTGGGCTCCTTGTGCTCAATAAACAAAGGTCTAACTCCTACATTCAGATGATTTACATCCTCTCAGATGCTCTGTCGGACTGAGGCGTGGGGGACCCTTAGGTTGGGGATTCAATCTTTTCGGGAAGAATTAAGAAATGTGGGAACTGATGAGATTGTAATAAAGTAGGGTTGGGCTCCTTGTACGCAGTAAGCAAAGGTTTAACTCTTACGTTCAACTAATTTACCATAATTTATATCCTCCTAGATGCTTTGTCGGGTTGAAGTGTGGGAGAACATTAAGGTTAAGGATTCAACCTTTTTGGGAAGAATTAAGAAATGTGGGAACAGATGAGATTGTAATAAAGTTTTAACCATATATAATGTATGCAGATTAGAGGAAAGATTAAGGAAAAAGAACATCATTGTCAGAAACTTGGGTTGACCAAAGAGCAATTATAAGATAGGAAAGTACAATAACACTACTGCATGTTGTTTTACAAGATAAAGGAATCACTGCAACACATTCCCTCCATGTTTTAATGTCTGTTCCACTTTTAATAAGTCCAAAAGCTTTACAGTCATTACCTGCAGATTACTAGCTGGTTCAGATCCCAAGACCTCACGAATTTACATTAATTACTAATTTAATCACCTTATTATTATATCAGTGTTTGATCATTAGATTCTTCTTCACTTACACATTCCCAAACATCTTCTTTCTTGCAGATGGGCATGGACCCCACTTTGGGTAATCATTATCATGGACCATAACTAACTGATAAATATGTGTTTAACTTTAGTTTCAGTTGTTCTAAGAACCAGAAAAGAAAAAAAAAAGATGAGAAACTGAGAGGGGAGAGCAAGAAACAGAAGACATGAAAATTCACATTGTTTTCTTGTACTGTTGTATTGTTCTGTCTTTAGTTTTTGTCAAGGGAGATGATGATGAAGTATCAGTGTTGCTGTCAATTAAGGCTGGTTTGGTTGATCCAATGGATCACCTGAAAGACTGGGGAGAAAGTGGCAACATTTCAGCTCATTGTGGCTGGACTGGAGTGTTCTGCAACTCGAAAGGCGTTGTCGAGAAGCTGGATTTGTCAAACAAGAATCTCAGTGGCCATGTTTCAGAACAGATTCATGGGCTGAGTGCCTTGTCTGATCTGAATTTGTGCTGCAATTACTTGTCCTCGTCGTTGCCACGCTCACTGGCTAATCTGACTTTGTTGAGGAGCGTCGATGTGAGTTCTAACAGCTTCGTTGGCACGTTCCCAGCAGGGCTTGGGAAGGCGCCAGGCCTGAGATATCTGAATGCTTCAAGCAACAATTTTGTGGGGTTATTGCCTGAGGATCTTGGCAATGTGACCGGGCTAGAAGATCTGGATTTTCGCGGGAGCTTCTTTGAAGGCTCAATCCCGGCTTCTTTCAAGAATCTGCAGAGCCTGAAGTTTCTTGGGCTGTCTGGGAATAATCTCACTGGGAAGATCCCAGCAGAGCTTGGTGAGTTGAAGTCACTAGAGACAATCATTCTTGGATACAATCAGTTTGAAGGTTCGATTCCAGCAGAGTTTGGGAATCTCACTAGACTTAACTATCTTGACCTGGCTGTTGGCACCCTGAGTGGTGAAATTCCAGTTGAGTTAGCAAAGTTGCAGAATCTCACCACGGTTTACCTCTACCGGAACAGGTTTGAAGGGAAGATCCCACCTGAAATCGGGAATATCAGTTCTCTGATGTTCTTGGATCTTTCTGATAACAGATTTTCTGGGGAGATCCCAAGTGAGATAGCAGAGTTGAAGAATTTGCAGCTGCTGAATCTCATGTGTAATCGGCTGAGAGGTCCGATTCCAAGCAAGATAGGTGAGCTGAGAAAGCTTGAAGTGCTTGAGCTCTGGCAGAATTCACTAAATGGATCTTTGCCAAAGGATCTTGGGAGAAATTCTCCCTTGCAATGGCTAGATGTCTCGACGAATTTTTTGACAGGTGAGGTTCCTCCTGGATTGTGCAACAATGGCAGTCTGATCAAACTCATCCTCTTCAACAATTCCTTCTCGGGGTCCATCCCATTAGGCCTCGCGAATTGTTCTTCTTTAATCCGAGTTAGAATCCAGAATAACATGTTTTCTGGCACAATTCCTGCTGGTCTTGGGGATCTTTCCAAGCTTCAGAGGCTGGAATTGGCTAGAAACAATTTCACTGGTGAGATTCCAGGTGATTTTTCACTGTCCACTTCACTTTCATTCATTGATGTCTCATGGAACCACCTTGAATCATCACTACCCTCAGGCATTTTATCCATCCCGAGCCTTCAAACCTTCATAGCCTCGAACAACAAGCTCGGGGGAAACATTCCTGATCAGTTCCAGGACTGCCCTTCTCTCTCGGTGCTCGATCTGTCAAACAACCAATTCTCAGGAGAAATTCCCCAAAGCATTGCTTCGTGCGAAAAGCTCGTGAGGTTAAACCTTAGGAATAACCAATTCACTGGAGAAATCCCGAAAGCCATTGCCACAATGCCAACACTAGCCATTCTTGATCTCTCAAACAATTCCCTTGTTGGAAAGATACCAGACAATTTCGGGAGCTCTCCAGCTCTCGAAATGTTTAACTTGTCATACAACAAGCTCGAGGGTCCTCTCCCGAGCAATGGCATACTAATGACCATTAATCCCAATGACCTTATAGGCAATGCTGGTCTTTGTGGTGGGATACTTCCACCATGCTCTCCTCTCCGTCTCTCCACCCCTTCCCAGACAAGGAAAAACCACGTTCAACACATCGTGCTAGGATCTGTGGTCGGAATATCTGTCATTTTAGCTCTCGGGGCCATGGTCCTAGCAGGAAAATGGCTGTATCATAAGCGGGATATGTACGAAATTTTCTTCAATGACTGGTTCAAGAAGAACAGCTCAGAATGGCCTTGGAGACTTATAGCCTTTCAGAGGCTGGATTTCACCAGTACAGACATCTTGGCCTGCTTGAAGGAATCAAATGTGATTGGCATTGGAGGCTCTGGAATTGTGTACAAGGCTGAAACTCAGCACCCCCACTCTGTAGTGGCAGTAAAGAAGCTATGGAAATCGGGTGGAGACCTTGAGACCGGGGGGGATGATCTCCTAGCAGAAGTGGACCTTCTAGGGAAACTTCGACACAGAAACATAGTCCGCCTCTTGGGGTACCTCCACAACGAGACAGACGTTATGATGGTGTACGAGTACATGCCCAATGGAAACCTCGGTGCAGCATTGCATGGAAAGGAAGCTGGAAAGTTGCTCGTGGATTGGGTCTCGAGGTACAACATTGCTCTCGGTGTTGCTCATGGCCTAGCTTACCTTCACCACGACTGCTACCCGCCAGTCATCCACCGCGATGTCAAGCCCAACAACATCTTACTAGACTCGAATTTCGAGGCAAGAATCGCAGACTTTGGCCTGGCAAGAATGATGCAGAGAAAGAACGAAACAGTTTCCATGGTAGCTGGATCATATGGCTACATAGCACCAGGTTAGCCGCTTCCTTCAACATCAATTCGACATTTCTCAAATCCCCTCTGTTGAGCATAAAGAATATATAAACATAAATGTGCAATCCAACTATCAGCTTAGACTTTCAGTTGAGATGGAGCACA
The DNA here is from genome assembly GCF_003576645.1 of Ipomoea triloba. NCBI lineage: Eukaryota > Viridiplantae > Streptophyta > Magnoliopsida > Solanales > Convolvulaceae > Ipomoea > Ipomoea triloba. Next base: position 2,640,729 of record NC_044917.1, on the reverse strand, counting down.
TGTTTCAATTCTCCAGCTTGTTACCATTACCATATTCTTCTTTTCTTTCTACGAATTGAAAACTAATCTTCTTCCTTTCTCTTATCCAATCTGCAGAATATGGATACACATTGAAGGTTGATGAAAAGAGCGACATATATAGTTACGGGGTAGTACTTCTGGAGCTTCTGACAGGGAAAATGGCATTAGATCCCGCATTTGGGGAAGCCACAGATATCGTCGAATGGGTTAGAAGGAAAAAGAGCAGCAATACCTCAGAAGAAGTGCTGGAACCTGATATAGCTGGGAAGTGCAAACATGTCCAAGAAGAGATGCTTTTAGTCCTTAAAATCGCGCTTCTCTGCACTTCGAAGCTCCCCAAGGACAGGCCATCCATGAGAGACATCATATCAATGCTTGCAGAGGCTAAACCAAGAAGGAAAAGCATCTGTGAGGACAATTGGGGATTAAAGTCTAATAAGGAGAAGTTAATCTTTGCTCATTCACCAGTCATAGGCCTTCTATAGCAACCCAAAACCTTGTTCTTTTTCCCATATCTTACTGTAATTCCCTATAAAAAATGTAAAGATTATATTTTTCCTCATCTTTTCCATTTTGCCTTGGGTAATTGCTAGTACCCAGGATAAGATTACTTATGAGGATTCCAAAAAAGGAAACTGGCTTGTAAAGTTGAGATTATGATGATATTATTGGAATTATGGATTGAACAGATCCATTAGTTTGACAATTGCTAGAGTATTTCCCTTTTGCTCTTCTTTTTTGAGTGACCAGGTCAACTCACAGCCACTACTCGAAGGTGTGCACTTAAACCCCGCCATGTAATCCTAGCTGACAAAGGATCACAATGAGATAAACCAACCTATATTGCTCATTGTTGACTGGCTCAAACCAAGAAGGCCAATAAGCCACCCCTGTTGCTCTTCTTTGATCATGCATATGTAGATTGTACTAAACAGAAGTACTATATCATTACAGTCAAATCTTCTATAAGCATTACATACAGACAACAATTGGCACAGAAAGCTGACTAAAAATGTTCTCTTTACAATTTCACATTACCAATAGGTAATCTGCAGCTTTCATCTGCATCTGAAAAATGCAGCTTACCAATGAAATGGGCGACTGAGAGAGCAGCGTGGAAATGTGTTTCGAATGCGATCCGCATCATCTTTCATCCCCAAACCAGTTGTTCTTCTCCTTTGGTCCTGTTGGCCCAGCCTCGCCATATAGTTCAGTTGGGAACAGTTCAAAGAGAGTCTCCACTGAAAGTCTAATGAAGAAGGGAAGGCGGTTGATTATCTTATCCACCTCAGATGTGGAATCGTATTCGATAGTAGGGCCCCACTCCCTCATGTACTGTAACCAAGGTGGTTCTGCAAGGACTCCCACTCCGAGGTGCTCAGCTGCAATGATTTGATACTTGGTGCTCGAGTCCAGGTAATAGTTGCTCGTATCGCAATCATTCCTTACTCCTATTCCAAGTACCGAAGAGCCTTGAAGGTAACATCCAGCATGAGGGAAGCTCGCGTGGCCATTTCTTGATGAGTATACTATACACTTGTTTCCCTCGATAAACTCCAAGTCATTGGCATCCACCCATTCGCCACCACTGTGCTCAGAAAAATACACAGACCAAAGTTCTCCAGTGAAGTTGCTAATGCGTAGAGTATAATGCTCCCAATCACCAACGTGCTCGCCTACTTTGTTCATTTCGAAATCCCACAACCATAGTTTTAGGGTGGCTGGCCCGTTGAAGGGGCAAAAGATCCACATTGCAATATCAGTGAAAGTCCCCCCTAAAGCTGGCTTTACATGGACATACAGTTCAGCACTGTCAATATTGCCACACTTGATATAATTCTTAGTTTCATCGTCATCTGGCAAATCAAGCCAAAATTCCCCATCGTTTTCCCCCCCTGGTGGCAAATTTGAGCCTAGAGAGTCAACAGCTATACCACCATTCATTCCGTTTTTGTATAGAAGAGCACCATTTTTGAAGAACCACGGGACTGATGAAGGCAAATAAGCCTCATCCGGATGGAAGTAAACTGTTGGGCCATAGTGGTTGATGAGAGCGTGAATCTGCTCCAGGTTTGGCATCGCAGCCTGAGAAGAGTCGAGGTTTTTCAAGCAAGCTATGTTAAGGTCATCGCCAGAGCTGGAGTTTGTACTGCAGAAAAACGTCCCAACTGAAACGCCATTACACAACATGCCCCTCTCGCAGGGTCTTGTTGTCCAAACTTGAAGTTGGCTCTTCGACAAGATTGAGCCAGCACTAAAGATTGCGTCGCAGGTTTCAGCCTCATCAGTAAGGTCAGCTCGGACACATTTAACGTCTTCGAGATCAGGTTCATCAGGCTCAGTGGTTACCACAAAGCCCATTGGTTTATAACCGTCTGGTGCATTTGGCAGCCAAATGTAGCCAGACCCGCTAAGATAAGAATCTTTACTCCAGACCAAAGTGTAGCCAAGAGGGTTCTCGAGAGCAGGAAGATCTGACCCCGAATCTCGAACAAAGTTATCTGAAACAGCCAAATCTCTAGCAACCAGAACATAGCCTCTCAATGGAAGATCATCATCAAGTTGACAGTAATGACCAAGAACTGAAAATCCATCAGGAATTTCCACTGGACGATAAAATGTAATACTGTTTGATTTTTCAAACAGCGGGCTGTAGCTCCATATTTTCTCAAACTGAGTGATTTGAGCTACTTCAATTTCCCCTAGGCATATTCTTCCAGTTGCAAAATCATTACCATTACCTGTGGGGAATGCATCATGTCGGTCAGTATACTAAGCAAACATACCAAGAATACTGTTAAATGGCTTCTTCAATGCACTATCAATACATCTTTATTACCGTAAACTAAAAGTTCCCAAAATTTTAGAATCCAAAAGATTACACTCTCTCCACATGCCACAATGTAGCACAATAGCCTGGACAGAATTCTATTTTCCTTTTACAATTTCAACAAGGTTCAAGCCATTGCTTATATTTTCCACATTTGTGCAGATATATAACTATAAAGAAATGAAAAAGGGTAAAACCATATATTGTCTCCCCAATCCTAGAATCGGGATGGAATCATGGGCTCCAATCGTTAGAAATACTAAAGATGAAAATTTGTTTTTTCTTAAAGTTGTTCCATATGGATCAATGAAACATAAGTAGATGCCATGATTCAACAAGTGAATAGCTATCCATTTATATGCTTTAATTCCATGACCATCAGGCTCCATATATGCTGAAAAGTTTGATCCATTTCAAGAGTTCCAAGTGAAAATATTGAACTTTGACTGAGTAAAGCAACTTAAGCAAGGTAATTAGGAAGAAATTAATCATTGACCATGATCTCAAATGGCCAGTGTCTGTCATTCAGGTACCATTCTGAGCCCAAATTTAATGACAATAACCTTCTTAGTACAAAAGGCAAATATGCTCAGCAGCTAGCTTCCTAATATTTTAAAAAGAAAAAGAAAACAAAACCCAGTTTAGCACTGTGCAACTTATTTGAGGAACTGCTGAGGTGGTTAGGATATATTCATATATTCCAGCAAAACATCTCTTTCTCAGCCCAGAAAAAGAGCATAAATCATAGTACCAACTACCAACACAAGAAATAGATTCCAGAACTCCATCCAAAAAGGAAAGGAACCAAATGGTAAAGACTAAAGAATAGCCCTACACCCAAAACCATAAAATTGCAGACCAATTTCGAATCAAAGTCATGACCTTTTTCTAAAAATTAACTGATAGCTATGCAGACCCAAAACCAAAAAAGTCAAAAAGACAGCAACTTTGGGTTCATTAGCAATAAAAACTCAAGAACAGTTGAACAAACAAAGAGAGAGAGAGACACCTTGAGGCCACTGTGGGAGAGGTGAAGGCAAGGAAAAGGTTTGAGGTTGTTCTACTGGTAACAGGGAACTCTGACTGTCCCAGCAACAGCAGCACTCCCTCCCAAACATTCTCTTCTTTCCTTCTCCTCTCTTAGCTTCTTGATCACAAACTGCAAATTGCAAATCAAGATTCCCAAAATCCACCTCTCTCAGGCTTCTATTCCCAGCTAGTAGAAGGATAAAAATTCTGTTTTTTCTTCTTTTTCTAGTTTTTGTCTGCTGGAGTTGGTGGGAGGGAATTACAGTTCTCTATTCTCTCCCTCTCTTTCCAATGCAGTTTATGCAAATTCCAACTACCAATTTGCATAGGAGTTGGGAAAAGTCAAGCAAGAAAACAAGGGAGAACAATTCTACCGTTTCCTTGGGGTTGAGTGGTAAGAGCCGACTTTTATATAGGGAGAGAGGGCAGTGTTAAATTTTATAGTACTATTTACAAAAGTTTATAGTAAATTTTATATTATTATATATATTAATATGATTGTACAAAATACTATTCGTACTGACGGCTATTAGTACTTTAAAAAATATATATATCATTATATATATTAATATGATTGTACCAAATACTATTCGTACTGACGGCTATTAGTACTTTAAAATATATATATATATATATATATAATTATATATATTAATATGATTGTACCAAATACTATTCGTACTGACGGTTATTAGTACTTTTAAAAAAAATTAAATTGATATCTAGCTACCTAGTAAATTTAATGCAACTTATCAATCTCATTTATTTATTTGTGTTGGCATTTACTTGTTATACGAATAGTATTTAGTTCAATTGTTTGATTTTGCGTTTTTCATGGATTCAATTACAATTTTTGTGAGTTCGATAACCTAATTATAGTTCCGCGTGTAATTCGATAGCCTATTTGATCATTTCCTTAGAAAAATATAAAAGATATAATATGATTCTTGTCCAAGGTTATAAGTTTAATTGGTGAATATTTTTTTATCAAGTTAGTGACACGATCTTTTTTATTCAATTTATTTCTCAGGTATAATTTATATGTTATTAATCTATTACACAAGAACCCTATATCTTGAAATAGTCAAGGTGATTTCTTTGTCTCCCAACAAAAATGGATCGGAAGCATGATAATGAAAAATTGATGGTTTCTTTCACGTCTCTAATAGCACGTGAAAGTGAAAGATGATGATGACTGATAGGGCCGTTGACCTGGAGAAGCTTAAGCCACCATTATTGATCTCATCTCCATCTTCTTAAGTTCTACTCCAACCACACAAGCTTCCAACTTATCTATTCCTAATTATAACCCCTTTTGTCTTTTCCCCCTTTTCTTATATGTTATAAAATGAGAAAAAAAAAATCTCAATACTCATCTCATAGGACCTTCTTGACCGAGAGAACCCATAATATCTTCTTCATAATCTAACAAATAATAAAAAGAATAAAAATTTAATACATTAAATCAAAAGTCAGAATGTTCACAAGAAGAAAAGGAGGGGAACCATAATGAGCTCCGAACATTTTTCAATCATTAATGGTCGATATGTTGGGTTAGTACATGTGCTAATAATTTATGTAAGAGTTATCCATCCAATTAAGAGGCATGAATTGAATGACGATAAAAACTATAGTTTATATTTAATGGGTTAAAGATAGTAACATGGAAAAGGACCGCCGACTATAATATGGGAATATCCGACAAGCACAAAGTATATTACGTCCAAAATTCCACCAAGAGAGTGCTGAGTGCATGCATGAATGTGGAAATCTGTGCAACTCTCCTTGTCATCCGTTAAGAAAGCTAATACATCCTTTAAGAAAGCTAATGGTCAACTTTCACAAAAAAATTAATTTAGAATTTAGGTTATTTTTATCTTTGCGATACTCTTTTACTTCCAAAAATAGATCCCACTTACATATTATCAAATTTGTAAATTCGTTACTATTTTCTCTAAACACTCTCTCACTTTCAAAAGTGGTACCACTTTTATTTTTATATATTATAAATTTTAAATATAATAAAAATAGCAAATAAAAACAAAGAAATAAAAATAAAATTATAAAATTGGGTCACACTTATGTGCAACTGTTTCACTGATCCTCATCCGTGAGACGGGTCGGGTCAATATTCAAATATAATACTTATACTAACAAATGTAATAATAAATTAAGAATAAAATGTTTGTTACTTATGAGGGAAAACATCATACTTTTGATAACAAATGTAATGTTTTTATATTTTGATGTAAAAGTATTACTTTTTACATCAAAAGTATTATATTTTTTTCCCTTATAAGTAATGTTGCACTTATAAAGGAAAATGTAATATTTTTTTATGTTTTTCTCAAAAGCATTACATTTTCTCATAAGTAATAAATATTTTATTTTTTATTTAGTATTACATTTATTAGTATAAGTATTACGTGAAATTGACCCGACATGTCTCAGGAACAAAGATCCGTGAGACGGACACACACAAAAGATGAATGTATTATTAATTACACCAAAATTTACACAAAAGAAGATCAGAGTTTGGAATTTACAGTAATTATATGATGATGATGATGATGAAATGAAATCTCCAAAATTAATCAATTAATTACTGTAATTAGTAGGTAAATTATTGTGGATTTTTTAGGAATTGAACTAATTAAGCAGAATTAATTCGATCTCCCGCCGGCCTACTCATCCATCTTCTTCTTCTTCAACTCTTGGATTTTCCGGCCTTATTGACTTTACTTCCGTTGCCGTTGCCGGCCCCGCAAACTATGGTGAATTCAAATCCGTAAGCGTTTGCAAAACACTTCACCCTGCCGTCTTTGTCCTGTCCCTTCTTCCCATGTTTTGCCGCATCTCCCCGCTTCCACCGTTCTACGCTCGTCGTGTTTATCCCTTTCGCCGCCGCTTCCTCGGCGGTCATGTCTTCCAATATCATGCTCTCTTCGCCGTCGTCGCCTTTTCCTTTTCCTTTTTTGGCCGGCGGAGGCGGCTCCTTCGGTTGCGACGGAGATAATTGCGATTTTCGGATTATCTCCGCGGCGACGACCGAAGCGGATGGTCCGATATCGGAGCAGATTTCGGATCCGGCGTTTATTAGGGATCCGTTGCACACGGATCCTCCGTCCACCATGGATCCCGCCTTCCCGGGGAAATCCTCGTAGGCCGACGTGGCTCGCCATTGTTGGATTTTGGCGTTCAATTTCTGTTTCTCCTCGTCTTCGTCGTCGTCATCGTCGTCTTCGTATTCAGGTACGCTCACCATTTTCCCCAATTTCATATCGATTATTTCGCCTTTCGCATTGACTCTACGATCGATTAGGGAAACCGCCATGTTCAGAATTCCCTGATGATTACCTGACGGACGGCGGACCTGAAGAGCCACAAATCTCTGGCCGTTAACGGCGATCGGCGTGATTAGATTGCTCGTAGTGACGCGGACGGTCCCGACGAGCACGTCTCGGAACCACGATGAGGAGTAGATCTCAACGTGCACGGCGGAACGATCGGAGCTGAGGAATTCGTCGGTTACACGAAACGAAAACTTATCGTTCCATGCGGGATTGGTGTTGCCGTTCTGATCTATGCCGGTGGAGCGTTTCCGATTGGGGTGGATCCAGATTAGGGCGTAGGAGCGGAGAGGCTTAGAGACGGGGGAGAGATCTTTGGCGGAGATGAGGCAGATCTCGAGGATCCGATGGCTTGGGGGAGGCTGGAAAGTGACGGCGGAGCCGGTGATTGTGGAAGTCCCCGGCGTGGGGTTGGTGGGATTCATCTCTGCACCGCCCGCGTCGGAGACGTCCCAACTCCCAACGGCTAAGGGAGTGGCATCAACAAAGACGAAAGCTTGCAATTGGGAAGAGAATCTGCATGGATGAGAGATCTTAGAGGAGACTATTGTCTCTACGTTGAGCCTAAATCTTTTCTACCACTCTTTTTCACCAATCTTACACTACCACCTTTCAATAATCTTCTACTTTAAAATTTTCATTAAATGTATACCAGAAATAATAATATTGGTCTGCATAAACGCTATGTTAAAAATTGTTAGTTTTTTTTTTTTTTTTGGAGTTTGAAGTTTGTATTAAAAAAAAAATTCATCACATCATATCAATTTAAATAGACTATAATCCAATTGCATGTATATTTGATTATATTTGATATTGTGATAATAAATTAGTGTAATCCAAAAGATGTTACACTTTAAGGTCATGTTAATTTATATAGAGTATAATTCAAGATTCGTTGTATATTTGATTATATTGTGTGCTATATATAAATAAATAAATAAATAAATAAATAAATAAATATATATATATATATATTCTCTCTCTTCCTTAATCACTCGCTGGTGTGGTTCTCATTGATACGCACTATTGATACGCACTTGGAGGCGTAGTAGCCACTCTCCTTCCTCGTAGATGGTGGTCGTTGGGGTCGCCTGACGGGGCAAAAGACAGGGACCATCGGTATAGGTGTCTACCAAGGTGTGTTTTCTCTCGATTTGTCATTTTTTGTTGTTCTCATATTCGGATTTTGTCTCTTGAGTGTGTGCATTGAGTAAGTTCCTTGTCTTGCCGGTTGGTACGCTAGCTTTGGGGCACGGGGTGGTCGGGTGTTGTCTCAATTTTGGGTGTGACGGGCAGGTTAGGGTTTTGGGGCTGATGGGTTTGTTCAAATTTTGAGATTTTAGGCAGTTTAGGGTTTTTTTGTTTCGTTCGGAGGTTGGGGTTGATGGAGTTTGTGTCAATTTTGGTTACTTTTGGGATTAAAGTTGATGAATGATGTCTTGTGAACTTACAATGTCACTTGTGTTCGTCTGTATCAACTAATGTATGTTATCCACTGATTTGCATTTCTGGAGGAGCTTGTTTGAGATGATGATGGTCAGATTAATTAGGTCACAAGAACCGATCATCTCCTTAACATTCTTTACATATTAATGCATGCATCCAAAAGTAATGAATTAAATTGGAATATATGTATGGTAAGTCTTTGAGAAAGCTTGTGGAAAGAGGAAGAGTAATTAAAAAGATGATGGAGCATATTCTATAAAGATTAGAAAAAGAACACTAATCTGATTTGCGAAGAATTTGGTTTGTCATGTGTGTACATCTTTCTTCAGTTTGAAATGCTCTGTTACTTACTTCAACTTTGGTTTTGCTCTGTCTGAAATTCCAAACATATTACTCCATCTTCTAGGGATTGGAATTGAAACTGAAAAGAACATAATCTTTTTGGATCGTGGTTAGTTATATAACCCAGTGATGCCAGAAGGTTGGAATGTGAAGATATAATGAAGTTCTCTTTTTTTCTTCTTTACTGTTTGTCAAACTAGATTAGTTTTATGAGTTTGTAGTTTCTGTGTGCATTGGCAACAATAAGTGTGTGCAATGGTACTTGGTTTTTTTCTTTAAATTTATTTTACAGCTTGCCTCAACTTATTTGTATTATTAATATGAATTCGTTTAGATTTTTGTAGTAAGATGTGTGTAATGATATTTGTTGTTGTGTGTTTATTTTTTTTCTTGTGTCAAAGTAGATTAATTTTATATTTGTAGTTTATGTGTGCATTGGCCTATGTAAGTGTGTGCAATGCTACTTGGTTTTTCTTTTTAAATTTATTTTCAGCTTGCATAAACTTATTTGTATTGTTAAATATGAATTCGTTCAGATTTTTGTGGTGAGATGTGTGTAATGATATTTGTTGTTGTGTGTCTTTTTTTTTTTTTTTCTTGTGTCAAAGTAGATTAGTTTTACGAATTTGTAGTTTCTGTGTGCATTGGCCTATGTAAGTGTGTGCAATGCTACTTGCTTTTTCTTTTTAAATTTATTTTTCAACTTGCATCAACTTATTTGTATTGTTACATATGAATTCGTTCAGATTTTTGTGGTAAGATGTGTGCAATGATATTCGTTCAGATCTGGTCGCCTTCCATGGCAGAAGGTGACCATTGGTCACCTTTCCCCCGCCTTCCCAGGAGGAAGGCGACCAAACTAGTTGTCTTCCACCAGAGGAAGGCGACCAGATCTGGTTGCCTTGGTGGAAGGCGACACTGTGTCGCCTTCCGCTGGAGTCCGGTGACCGTCGCCGGATTTTGCAGCCGGAACTAAAATGATTTGTTATTACTACAGGTCATTTACTACAGGTCATTTACCAGTTATTGAGTTTAATTGACATGTTAAAGATTTTAATTGACTCTTTTAAATGTTTATGTGCTTAATTGACTTTTGGTGTAAAGTTTAGGGACCTTTTTTTTTTTTTTTGGTAAAAGGATAATATATTAATAACGAAAAGAACGGGAGGCAGCAAAGCCCCGAAAGTCATACAGCAAAGCCAATTTAACTTTATCAGGGAGGGAGTTAAAAGATGAAAATAAAGTGGCAGATGTGCAAGGATAAAAGGACCTTTTTTTTTTGGTAAAAGGATAATATATAAATAAAGTTTAGGGACCTATTTGACTTTTTTCCCTTTTATTTACATAAGTGTATTGTTTTTATTTATTTCACTATTATTAAATTATTTTTGATTTTAAATATTTAAAATATAAAATGAGTTATTATTATTATTATTATTATTATTATTCCATAAGTCCAAATCCCTACCCTATATATATATATATAGGGTCGTGTTCAGGTGTGGCCGCGCCCTTATGTGCGGCCGTGCGGTTTACACCACTCAATGTTACGAAATACACCACTCAATAACATTGAGTGGTGTAAACCGCACGGCCGCACGTAAGGGCGCGGCCACACCTGAACACGACCCTATATATATATATATAGGGTCGTGTTCAGGTGTGGCCGCGCCCTTATGGGCGGCCGTGCGGTTTACACCACTCAATGTTATTGAGTCGTGTATTTCGTAACATTGAGCGGTGTGAACCGCACGGCCGCACGTAAGGGCGCGGCCACACCTGAACACGACCCTATATATATATATATATATATATATATCCAACCAGTTGTTATGTTGTGGACCTGAGTTCACCTTGCAAGGTGGACCTAGGTCCAAAACAATGTCATTTTGCTTCAAAGCGATGTCGTTTGAATTTAAAAAATTACTTACTTCCTTGACGCCAATTTGACGTTTGTCTTCAGAATTAGTTCCTCTATATTCATAATTTTGAACTTTATATTCACAATTTTTGAATCCTATATATATTCACAATTTTGAACTCTATATTCACAATTTTAGAACTCAATATACAAAATTACAGAACTCAATATTTACAATTGTAGAACTCTTTATTCACAATTTTTGAACTCTATATTCATTATTTTTTAACTCTATATTCACAATTACATAACTCTATATTTACAATTTCATAACTCCATATTAACATTTACAGAACTCTATATTCAATAGTATAACACAATTTTTGAACTCTATATTCACACACAAAAAAAATATCATTGGTTGAGCAAACGGTGCCACTAACGGCACCGTTACGTTATTACAAACACGCATTTTTGACATGGGCCCACCTTGCAAAGTGGACTCAGGTCCATAGATAATTTGTCATATATATCTTCCTGATAGCGTAAATGTAAACGGGGTCTACGATTACGCTACGGATACGTGTGTTACGGGTGGTGAGGAATGTCGTTCGGTCGGTCAGACGGTCGGTCTACCGGTCAACGACTGAGCGGTTCGAAGCTATATCGCTCTACGGGTGACGAACAGTAATAAAGAGTAAGCAGGAGAGACAATCGGCAAATCACAAGTGTATTAGTGTAGTACTGATGAGTCCTTCCCCCTCTTTCCAGTGAGGGGAATGACCCCTATTTATACAAAGTGGATTCACTATGCACATGGTGTCTGATATGCAAGTGGAGGGCATATGGGCTGTCACTCCGCAAAATGCGCATCGGTTTGCTCGAAGTGGTTGAGTTACTCGAGGTGATGAAAACACGGATCCCTTGTTCCCGAAAAGTTGTCGGTCGTCACATCAAGCAACTGTTGCGCTCGTGAGCCTCCAATCCACAAGGTGTGTTGCTTCCGATCATGCGGCCGACGGACCGGGTGACCGTCGACGGACCGTTTGGGTGACCGGACAGGTTGGGTGACCGACGGACAGGTGATTTACGGACCGACTAATACATGAAAACATGTGCATATTTACCCATCACTTCCTTTGTAGCGATAGCGTCCATCCACAATCCTCAACCCGTGTATGTCAAATAATTCACAAGTCAAAAATTTTACCCAATAGATATCTTCCTTTTTAGCAATAGCGATTAGCGAAGAAGATAAGGAAGACCATGATGGCAGGAAGATGATAAAGAAGACAACGATGATGAAGAAGATGAATAAGACAGCGATGGTGATCAAGATGAAGAAGACGATGATAGCGAAGAAGACGACATGGCTAGGTTAACTCGTTTCTTTACTCGATCACGTATGTAGTCCAATCCTTCGTTGTTGTTGTTGTTGGTTTTTTTTTTTTTTTTTTTAATTGTGAATGAAAAATCTAGGTTTGTTGTGTGTTATGAGTTTTGAGGACAAGGATGAACATGGGAGAACTTGAGGGATAATCGATTAGAAACGTTGCTCCATTTGTTTATTTGTAAAATGCAAATCTAGAAATGGTGAAGCATCGAAGAGATTAGGGATTAGGGATTAGGGATTAGAGATTACAAGGCTAAAATGGTCATTTTATAAATATAGTCAATTGTTTTTACTGATTTCACAATTTAATCAACTTGTTGGCTAGTCAGTATTGGGCAGCCACTACCCGATGTGTGTACTGGGTAAATATTGTCCTGTGCCACTAGCCAACAAATGACCATAAGGAGGTAAACTAGCCTAGGTTACTCATAGTCGACCGAATCAAACCAAGAAAGTTGGAATTCGAACTCGTGACTTTGTGATTATAAGTTCGTATCTTTAGCCATCTTGGTTGGGGTTACTCACAAAGGTGTATACTTTGATTTATAAGAATTCTCGCAGCCACTATCTGAATGTGCTCTTGGTGAAGTTCACTTTGTGACCCTAGTCAACAAAGGATCACAATGGTAAACAAACCAAGGTTATCCATAACTAATCAGCTCAAAATAAGAAAGTCTTTTACAACTCATCAGCTCAAAATAAGAAAGTCTTTTACAACTCTCATAGGGAGTTAAACTTAGAACTTTGTGGTAATTATAAGCTAACTATCCAATTACAGTGATTGGGTTGCACCCCACTTGCACCCACAAAGGTCTTAATAACTGATGAGTGTTGGCAAGTAAATGAAGCGTTAAAATTCAATGAAAGTAAAATAAAATAAAATCATAAATTGAGTCTAAAATAACGGATTTGAACAATCTTATTACTATTTTCTTTTGAGTGGATAACTTTTTTGTGCAAAAATCAAAGAGGGAGACAAAAATGTGAATGTCATGTCCTCTACAAATTTGCATGATTTTGGTTATCTCTCTTTTTATTTTTATTTTTATTTTTATTTTTATTTTTACTTTTGTAGTTTATCGCTTAGGTGTTTTTAGGAAGAGAAAAATAACGATAAAATTACCGTGTATTAAAAGAGTGTATGTACCACACTTTCACGATTAGGATGGTAAATAATTTTAGCCGAGACATCACCAACTCACCATCTAGGTTAGGGAAAGCTGCTACCAATATCACCTGACGATTCATGCATTCTCTTCCTCTCTCTACCGGCGGCCACTCTTCGCGGTCATCCTTAGGTAGGAAGACGGCGACCTCCCCATCCTCAGGCCATCAATTTTCCGGCGATCTCGATCTTCATCTCTCCCGGGCGAAATGTCTGCACAACAAGCCCCCACCATGCTCCTGGAAATCAAGGTGATTTCCGCCAATGACCTCCCGCCCTTGGCCAGATTGTTGCGCACATACGTCGTGGCTTGCTTAGATCACGACGATCGATCGCACACGGCGGTGGACCGGGAAGGCGGCACAAACCCTACCTGGAATCATAAGTTCTCGTTTTACGTGGACGATAGGTTTCTCAATTCCAAATCATCGGAGATTAAATTCGAGATCTATAACGTTGCGTGGCTGCGTGATCTTCCTATGGGAACAACTAGCCTCGTGATCAGCACCATTTCCCCTCCCCTCTCCCCCAGAAACCCAACCGTTCGCCACTTCGCGCTTCGGATTCGCCGTCCTTCGGGGCATTTACAAGGGATTCTCAACGTCGGCGTCCAATTGAAAGACAACCTTCTCATCCATCCCCCGGAATCGACGATCGGCTGTCAAAATCCGGCGGCCGTGCTCGAATCCAACGCCGATAAAGTTCCCCTAACAGTGGAACTGCAGAATTATAACGGCACCGATGAATTTGGGGAACACCAAAATATGCCAAAAGAATGTAAATTAAGCGAAACGGCGTCGTTCCTAGAAAGCATAACGACAGCGTATGAGGACAAAAGCCTCTTGTCTTGCGTGACGGAACAAAGTAATACGACGAGACTCAGGTCGGCTAGAAGCTCTGGAATGCATCGCGTGACGTCATCAGAGACTGCCGTCGTGGATTTCTGGGGGGGAGATAATGTAGAAGACGATAACTGCCTCGCCGGGAACTCTATATTTGAGAGTTGGATCAGGGCGGCGGCCGGGGATGAAAGCAGGGAGGGAGAAACAAAAAACATGAAAAAGGAAAGTATTCCGGCGACGGGAAAGGATAAGGCGGGTAGCCGGCGGGGAGGTAGGAAGCATTGTTTGCACAGAAGATGTGAATCCGAAGGAGGGCGGCCGAGATCGATCTCGTTCTCCGCCAAACTTAAGCTCATCTGTGGGATCAGTTTTATGGACAGGAAGAATAGATCGTCCAGGAGGCATTCCAAGAAGGTGGCTGACGACTGTACGTGTGGATGATCATACGGCGGCGCTTCTTTCCCGGCGGCCATTTCAGTTCAGTGGCCTAACCAGCTTTCATTATCATCCTCTGCTCAATAACATCATTTAATACTTCCTTCTATCATTTAAAAGATAAAATTTCTTTATAATGTGAAGGTTTGATACAATATTTTAATATAAAGATTTTTTGGAACATTATTCATTAATTTTTTAATTCAATTAAGTTGATAAAACATTTAGTTTCATATAACATATATCTCCCTATCACTTAAAAAAGATAATTGTATTTGTCCCGCTAGGGTTGCTAATCGCTAATTGAGTAGAAGAAGGTGATGAGAATTTAGTCATGTAGGTGGGATCTTCTTAGTGCAATTTACCTTCCTAGCTAATTTATGAATAACTATACAAGCTTATATGGTTGGCATTGGGAAAAATTGTTTTGCATGAGAGATGCATCTCGAATATTTAATATTTATCTTTTTTTTTTATTGATCAATAATAAGTATTATATTTTTACTAATATGCTTTTTAAAAGAATAAGTAAATTTTTTTCATAACAATATAATATTTGTTAACTCATAAGATATGTCTCATATAAGTTTTTGAACGATTTATATGACTAATTCACCTCACCTTGTTTTGCAGCTTGACAATATTTTTAAAATGATAAACACCATTTTCCAATTCAGAGTACAATAATGCATGTTAGTGGAAGCAGTAAAATCAAAGTAACTGTATTTTTGAAATTTTTATTTTTATTTTTTATAAATATATTTATTAATGAATCTTTGCGGGATATATTTCATTAAATGTGATTATTTAGGTGTTAATTTGCACTTATGTCGCACGGAAATTCCACCGAAATTAAGTTTTCATTTTTTGAAAATGTTTCATTCCCATAATTCAAGGGAATTCGCTTTTAGAATGTATGAATATTTTGCCTACAATAAAATAATAATAATAAAAACCTAGCAAATTAAAAATCTGTAATATACACACTCAACCCTATATTCAACAGTATAACAAATTTTTGAACTCTATATTCACACAAAAATATATCATTGGTTGAGGAAACGGTGCCACTAACGGCACCGTTATTCCAAACACGCATTTTTGACGTGGGTCCACCCACTAACGGCACCGTTATTCCAATCGCGCATTTTTAATTTGATATGGGTCCACCTTTCAAGGTGGACCTAGGTCCATAGATAATTTGCCATATATATCATCTTTCTTTGCAGCGATACCCAAGTCCATAGATAATTTGCCATATATATCGTCTTTCTTTGCAGCGATACCCAGGTTCATAGATAATTTGCCATATATATCTTCCTTTGTAGCAATAGCGATTAGCGAAGAAGATAAGGAAGACGATGATGGCAAGAAGATGATCAAGAAGACAACGATGATGAAGAAGATGAATAAGACAACAGTGGTGATCAAGATGAAGAAAATGATGACATTGCTAGGTTAACTCGTTTCTTTACTCGATCAGGTATGTAGTTCGATCCTTTTCGTTGTTGTTGTTATTGTTTTTTTTTTTTTTTTGTTTTTTTTTTTAAAAATTGTGAATGAAAAATCTAGGTTCGTTGTGTGTT
Source organism: Ipomoea triloba (assembly GCF_003576645.1). Classification (NCBI taxonomy): domain Eukaryota; kingdom Viridiplantae; phylum Streptophyta; class Magnoliopsida; order Solanales; family Convolvulaceae; genus Ipomoea; species Ipomoea triloba. Next base: position 2,624,429 of record NC_044917.1, on the reverse strand, counting down.
ATGAGTTTTGAGGACAAGGATGCACATGAAAAATCTTGAGGGGTAATCGATTAGAAACGTTGCTCCATTTGTTTATCTGAAAAATGCAAATCTAGAAATGGTGAAGTATCAAAGAGATTAGGGATTAGACATTACAATGCTAAGATTAGGGATTAGAGATTACAAGGCTAAAATGATCATTTTATAAATATAATCAAATCAGCTTATATGAAACGCTACTCACTTCAGTGCTCATGTTTTGACTAATTGACTCAATCAACAATTTACAAGACACTTAAAATCAACTTGTTGGCTGGTCAGTAGTGGGCAGCCACTATCCAATAGTGTGTACTTAGTAAATATCGTCCTGTGACACTAGCCATCAAAGGACCATGAAAAATTGTTTTGCATGAGAGATGCATCTCGAATATTTAATATTTATCTTCTTTTTTTTCTATTGATCAATAATAAGTATCATATTTTTACTAATATATTTTTTAAAAGAATAAATAAATTTCTTAAAATGATAAACACCATTTTCCAATTCAGAGTACAATAATGCATGTTAGTGGAAATAGTAAAATCAAAGTAACTGTATTTTTGAAATTTTTATTTTTTTTATAAATGTATTTATTAATGAATCTTTGCGGGATATATTTCATTAAATGTGATTATTTAGGTGTTAATTGGCACTTATGTTGCACGGAATTCCACCGAAATTAAGTTTTCGTTTTTTGAAAATGTTTCATTACCATAATTCAAGTAAATTCATCTCGCAAAGTGCCAATTAACACCTATAAATGTTTTTGCCCCTATATTGCACGGGAATTCCGTCGAGATTATCGGCATTTGTAGGTAATCAACCAATTTTTTGGTTTGAATGCACGAAAATCAAAAGTTGATGGATGTAATTGATAATTTTTAAAGTTCATGAGCCTAATTGAATATTTTTGTCTAAAAAAAACTAACCAATTAAAAATCTTTAATAATACATACTCAACCCTAACCCTAACACTCATATTCTCTACCGTTCTCGCACCTCTCACTCTCTTTGTGTCCGTGTCCGTGTCCGTTTCTCACCCATCTCACCATATCTCTCTGTTTTGTAGCATCCGGCTCTCTGCCATCAGCATTTTTGACTCAAATTCTCCGCGTCTCGACATTTTCGACGGCTCCGGAATCTGGCCTCCTCTCGTTTTCAAAGAACCGCGAGCGATCATTTCTACTTCTCACCAGGTATAAAATCCCGCTTTCCTATATATATATATATATTTCCTTATATATGTGTAAATTGCTTCTTAAATTGACCTTTTTTATATAATTAATTATAAACACCATTTTCCAATTCAGCGTACAATAATAGGTGTTAGTGAGTGGAAGCATTAAAATCAAAGTAATTGTTATTTTTGAAATTTTTGTAATTTATATCTTTTATTTTTTTTTATATTTTATTGTTATTGTTATTGTTATTGTTATTATTATTATTATTATTATTATTATTATTATTATTACAACTTAAGCCTACAATTCATACCCCGTGTATGTCAAATAATTCACAAGTCCAAATTCCTACCCAATATATATCTTCCTTTGTAGCGATAGCGCCCATCCACAATTCACAACCCGTGTATGTCAAATATTTCACAAATCTAAATTCCTACCCAATAAATATCTTCCTTTGTAGACCGAGATTGTGTTTTCGTATTTTCAAAATGTTTCATTCCCAAAATTGAAGGAAATTTGATTTTGCCCCTATATTGCACGGGAATTCCGTCGAGATTATCGACATTTGTAGGTAATCAACCAATTTTTTTTTTGTTTGAATGCACGAAAATCAAAAGTTGAAGGGTTTAATACTTTTTAAGTTTTTTTTTTTTTTTTTTTTTTGCAAACAATACTTTTTAAAGTTCATGAGCCTAATTGAATATTTTTGCCTTAAAAAAAAAAACTAACCAATTAAAAAATTTTAATAATACACACTCAACCCTAACCCTAACACTCATCTTCTCTACCGTTCTCGCACATCTCACTCTCTTTGTGTCTGTGTCCGCTTATCACCCAACTCACCATATCTCTTTGTTTCTTAGCATCCGACTTTCTGCCATCGATGTTTTTGGCTCAAATTCTTCGCATCTCGATTAAATAAGGGGGAGGGGATTTTTTTTTGTTTTTTTTTTGTTTTTTTTTTATTTTTTTTTTACTGCAAATATAATTTTTTTAAGTGGGGCTCATTAAATAAGATGAAACAAGGAAGAGAGTCTCGTAGGCACACTTGAAACGCTTCGCACGTGAACAAGCACGTTTTTATTTTTACTTTTTCATGTCATGTTTTTTTTTTCCTCCACCTTCTCTTTCTTACATGTATATAACAAAAACCAACCCGAAAACCTCACTAATGATGTTGCTGTTAGGTTCTTTGTGAACTTATCTCCTTATGGGCCCAAAATAGGCTCATAATTAATATATAATTTAACGAACTCGAAAAACTTAAGGTATCAAAAAAAAAATCATAAACACTTTATGAATTTTATAAATTAAAATTTTTGAGTAGGAATATGAAAAATTAAATCAAAATCAAAACCTGAAAGTCATACTTCAATCATCGACTCATCATTTTTTTTAATGCAAATATGATTTTTAAATGGAACTCATCAAATAAGATGAAACAAGAAAGAGAGTCTTGTAGGCACACTTAAAGCACACGTGTTGCACACGTGAACGAACATATTAAGTTCTTTGTGAACTTATCTCCTTATGGGTCCAAAACAGGCTCATGATTAATATATAATTTAACTAAGTCGAAAAACTTAAGTTATAAAAAAAAATCATAAACACTTTTTAGATTTTATCAATTAAATCTTTTGAGTAACAATATGAAAAATTAAATAAGAATCAAAACCTAAAAGTCATACTTCAGTCTTCAACTCATCGTTTTTTGAAGCTTTCATTCAAGAGTCACACTTCCCTCGTTCGTCCATGGCGCATAGATCATAGCGTGAGTGATTGAAATACACTCCCCTCGTCTCTGGTTGTGTGCAGCCTCGGTGCCACCACCATCGCCACTCCGATTCCTATTTAACCAAAACGAGCGTACCGTATCGCTCTTTCTGCATTCATTCTCACCACAAATACAGCGCATATATGTATACGCAGACGTATATACGTGAATAGTGGACTCTCTCAGGCATCGGCGCCGGACTTCCCGATTTCATGTTCACGCCGATAAAGACTCTTCGGTGATTCATACGCAATCTCTTTTCCTAAATTGCTAAAAACTTAGATAGGACTTGCTTTCCCTGATCGTGATTAAGCCTCTGTTTTGTATTTGTGCTTGAATTGTTTGCGCGCATTCTCACAAAAGGTTTGTTTCGGTGATATTTATGTTTTTATTTTAATCATTGATCATCGTTCATCCCGGTTACAAGGGAGTATAATTTCAGTCTTTCTTGCTGAGCAAGCAATACCTGTAAGTTACAAAATTGCTGCAGCTGAATGCTTAAGTGTAGCAGAAATGTCTGATCATATATTTGGATTTTTTGGTGACTGATTATTGTTTCTTTTATTTCTTATCAAAGTTGAAATAAGATAGGCAGTGCAGATTGGAGCTTAATCTTGGTTCAAATAAGTGAAATTTTTTGTTTGTTTATGCACTAGTGCAGATTAAGGTTAGCTGGAACAATTTGGATCAATCATGCCGGTTGATCCAAAGGTTGCAGGTGCCTTCGAGGCAATGAGGAGCTTGGGCATTGAACCAGACAAGGTTAAACCAGTACTGAGGAAGCTGCTAAAATTGTATAACAAAAAATGGGAATTTATTGAGGAGGATAACTATCGTACTCTTGCAGATGCAATATTTGAGGCTGATGATGAAAAGGTTCACTTGTTAGTTTATTTAATTTAATTTCGTTGTCCATGGAGGTCTTCATCTTATTCTTGCTTTAGGTTATTTCTAGTCCTCTGAAAATCAGTGTGTGAAGACTTTAGCTGAAGTAGCTGCTTGCTTCAAGCTAGCTAGCCAATCAACCAATCATAAAAATGATATCTTAGGGTATATTTTTTTATTTTGCCTATCATAAATTAGAGTTTGAATTTTTGAACATACAACTATTGTAATGATGAGAGTTTTTAATGGGCAGAGGGAATACATTTTACTCTTTAAAACAAGCAGAGTGTGCTGTATGGAATAAATAGTATTTTGGTCTTCCATTGTCTTTACCATTTTATAGTTCTAGAATTATAAAAATAGTTTCTTTAGGATTACAATGATCTAATCTGATACATCACTTCTTGAATGGCTAGCCTACTGCCAATGAACCTTCTTGTAAGAAACAAAAACGGGGCCATGCTTCATCTATGGAAAATGGCAATAATAATTTAAATCTTGGAGAGGGTGAACTTCGAGAAACGGGTGAATCAAAGCCAGAGACTGAATGTGGTTATCAAGCTATGGACAGAAGAAAGAATCCTATTTTAATAGAACAATCTGATCAAGTCTTACCAAATATCACCTCTCCTGCTTCAAATGCTTCTCCAGGTAGGGATACATGTTTAATGATTATTAAATGGCTGTCTATTACTCTATTAGTAGTCATAATGACACAGCTAGGGTGCTGATCATTGGCACAAAAACAGTGACTACATCATATGATCATCAAATCATATGTTCAGATCAGTGTGTCTCTTATATAAGCTTCATTGTAGGCTAAATGAATGCTTCCTGTTTTATCATGAAACACTTATGTGCATGACTTGTTGAAAATTGAAAGTCACTTGTGGTGTATTTGTAGCATTATCGTGTTTCCTTCTTTTGCCTACATCTTTTTTTTTTTTTCACCCTTACATTACAAATTTTAGTGTTAGTACAAGATTTTTATTTTTACTCTATAGACACTGGTCCTAAAGTAACCTTTGAATTGTCTTGGATTTTAGCACAATCAGCATTGATACATTGATACACTAGGTAAAACAATAAAAAAATCAGCTTCTGCATGGGTTTTGAGAAGTTTTGGCCATTCACATGATCTTCAATTTAGATAATGCTCTTTTTGTTAGAATCATACTCCATAGTTCTGCTGTATAATATTATAGTAGCCATAAATAATATTCCCACCCTCCCAAAAAGTTTAAATAGTTTTGCTTCCCTATAGTCAACACAATATAAAGTTAGTATACAAACTTAAGTCAGACGTTAGTAAAATTGACCACCAAAATAGTAAAATTTAAAGTGGGACAGAGGGAGTACTGTTTTGAACCTAAAATACTAATAGAACCATTTGGTAGGCATCATTTTTTAATGTAAGAAACTTCTGAAATTCTTATGGATTATAGTTTTTAAGGTCTAGGTCGCTCTTGGTGACTGTAATGAGGAATTTTACTTCCTCTGACTGAAATAAGATAGAAAAATGCTGCATTATTCAGCTGAATTATTCCTTTGTTTCTCTTTGATAGTAATAATGAGAGCTTCTATTCTAGGTTTCTAGGACTATGAACGAATGTTACTTATTTATTTATTTCCATCTTTTTTCTTTCTTAATGTAATGGAGAGTGCAGATCTAGATATCAAGCTTCATAGTTTCTTTGTTTAAGAAAATATTATATTTGAATCCATGTCTATTTCATGTTCAGTTTTTCTATTATAATGTCTGTGTACCAAAGAATATTCTATTATTATGTTTTATCAGAATGATGATATATGTGTCATTTTTCATGTGTTGTTTCTTTCAGCTCTTCCAAACTCGGCAGATAATTTTCCCAACAAGCCCATTCCTGCATCCCAGTGCCCTAAGAATATGAATATCAAACAAGAAGGTTCATCGTTTGATTACAGCACCAACTTGCAAAGTATTTTCGATATTGTTTCATCTTCTTGTGGAACGGTAAAACTTGCTCTAATACATGATGGTGTGTCTGCACAATCCAACAATTGCTGTTCAATCATCAATGCTGCTCTAAAATTAGTGGATGACAATTGCTTGATGTCTTATAAAATTGCGGGATTCCAGTTTTCTCTAAAGAATTCAATGAAAGAAGTATGTGAAAGATACTTGGAAGTGGTTAATGCGCCTACTGAACCTACTGAGGGATCTCTTGAGAAAAAAAACACTGCCAGTTGTCTGCAGAATAACTTGTGTTCAAATGGGGAACCTCTCAGAGTGGATCACTCGGAGAGAAATTCAATGAGAAAAGGTTTAAGATCTGCATCTTCTTCACGTTGTTTAGTTGCGCAAGAGCAACCTGTAAACCGTGATAAGAAAAAACCTTTAAAGATCTGTGACATAACAAATGGTACTGAGGAAATGCGTATTTCATTGCTGGATGAAATTGGCAATGGACGACGACCTAAATTTTCTTACATTAGAGAAAATACTATATATCAAAGTGCATATGTACAGTTTTCACTGGCTCGTATTGCAGATGATGATTGTTGTTCAAAGTGTAAGGGGGATTGCCTTTCATCCTCAGTACCTTGTGCATGTGCCCGTGAAACTGGAGGAGAATTTGCTTATACATCAGAAGGGCTTCTCAGAGAAGAATTTCTTCGAGATAGTATTTCTATGTATCAAGAACCTCTGAAGCATTACCACTTCTATTGTGAAGATTGCCCCTTAGAGAGAGCTAAGAATATTCATAGGCCAGAAAAATGCAAGGGCCACTTAGTAAGGAAGTTCATCAAAGAATGCTGGAGAAAATGTGGCTGCAAGATGAGTTGTGGAAACCGTGTTGTACAGCGAGGAATAACACGGAAATTGCAGGTCAGTGTTTGGTAAACAAAATTCTGTACTTCATTCTTGAATTGAAGTTTCTTCACTGCCAAATTCTTTGATGCAAACAATCTGATTTTGACCTTGGATTGGTTGCTTTTCACAAGGGTCTTCATTCTTGAATGTTAATGACAACATTTTAAGTTATTGTTTTTTTTTCTTCTCAATCTAAGGTGTTCATGACGGCTGATGGTAAAGGCTGGGGTGTTCGGACACTTGAGGAGTTGCCAAAAGGTGCATTTGTGTGTGAGTATGTCGGGGAGATATTAACCAACATTGAGTTGTATGAGCGGAATAAACGAAGAGGTGGCGAAAAGCACACATACCCTGTCCTATTAGATGCAGATTGGAGTTCTGAAGGAGTTCTGAAGGATGAAGATGCACTTTGCTTGGATGCAACATACTATGGAAATGTTGCGAGGTTTATCAATCATAGGTACTCCTTACATTACTTTCTCTTCATTCATGTAGCTATATGGAAACGTGAGATTTTGCTCTTACAACGTGTATTGGTTTTTGCTTGGTTGAATTTTAGGTGCTCTGATGGGAATTTGATCGAGATACCAGTTCAGATTGAAACTCCTGACCATCATTATTACCATGTATGATTTACCATCTCGAAAGTGTTCCGTCCCAACTATACAGTTATATTTTATATATTATACGCTCAATAGAAAAAATCTAAAATCCATATTTTGTGCCTTTGCAGATTGCATTTTTCACCAATCGAAAAGTGAATGCTTTTGAAGAGCTAACATGGGTGAGTTGCTTCTCTATTAGTATTTATAATTGATTCACCATTTTCCGAAAATGTTCAATTTGAAGTTTTAAACGAAAAAAAAAACTGATGGATTTCAGAGCAATTTTTCAGTTAGCTCTCTTTGATTCCTGAGATAAATTACTCTGCAGAATAATAAATTTTTATACCTTCTTTTGCAATTCTATCCCAGGATTATGGTATTGACTTTTACGATATTAACCATCCCATCAAAGCGTTTAAATGCTCCTGCGGAAGTCCTGGCTGTAGGGATCGAAAAGGAAAAGGTATTATCTTAACAATCATCCCAGAGACTAAGAATCAAACTTTGTCGTTCATCCGACCATATCTAATACTTGAATAAAGAGTAAAAAAAATAATGGTGGCTTTTTGACTTTAAAAAAAAAATTGCTCTTTGCAATACTATACCGTATATTTGGATTTTTGATTTGGTTTAGTGTGTCACTATGATTTATTATTTCACTTTTTTACTTCTTACGTTTTAATATTTATTACTTTGAGTTAAGATTTAGTGTAATTTTTTTAATTTAAGTTTTAGGGTCTGTATAGATTGCACTCTATACTATTAAAAATTTGATTTTATAGAGTTATATTACACTTTTACATTTGAAAAAAAAAATCAGAATATCATCTATGTTACTATGTTAGATCTTTCTTGATTGCAATGATTGATTCTTAATGTTCTCTTAGGCTATCCCATTAGTCATTTTTATTAGTTTTTTTTTGGAATAGTAAAATGTGAGTGATGAGTTTTTACAAATGTTAGTGAGTGATTTTTTATTTTTTTTGGGTATTTTTCTTCTGCAAATTTGAAGGTTTTGGCAGGCAAGTGAGGGGTCCACTGTGGGAAGAGAACTGCGCCTCACGTGCATGAGACGCAGTTCTCGCCCCCAGGCCCTGGGTGCCTAAATATATATATATTATTTTTTTTCAATTTTGTTTTCTGTTTTTTTCCCTTTTCTTTTTTTTTTCTCCACTCTCATTTTCTCTTTCCTAATCACATATACAAAAACTTCTCAAAAATCACACTGAAATCTCCACTATTGAGGAAGGCTTTAAGAACATGTCCTTAGGTGGGTGTCCTCATGTGTGTGTATATATATATAAACACGTATTGGAATGAAAACAAATCCTTAGGAAAAAACTAAGAACCAATCTCAACTTTACATTTGAAAAAATCGGACGAATCAGATCATATTTTTTAAAAAATGTGGTGGCATATTCGTAATTATAATCAACTTTAGTATGCAAACTTAGAACACTAAAATCTCCACATTTCAAAAATTTTCAGGTTTGCCCAAGTAGTTGTTATAAAATGTCAAAATGTGAATCTAGTATTAACATATTGCACATTTAGTATTAAAAGATTGTACTTGCAAAAATGTGATAGTGCATAGCACTTAGGGTTTGGATTTTAGAGTTTATAATCGAGTTTTTTTTTTTTTTTATTTGGTTTAGGGGTTCACTTAGGGTCTAGGTTTACGGTTTAGATTTAAAATTTAGCCTTTTCATTGACTTTTTAATATTTATACAATTTTGCATATTTAGTTGTTACAGGATGCATATTTAAGTGTTTAAGTTTGCAAAGTGAAGTATGTATGTATGTATGTATGTATGTGTGTGTGTGTGTGTGTGTGTGTGTATGTGTATATATATATGTAGATTATAGATCAAATGTAAGGCTTCCCCAGGTGAAAAATAGGGTGACATCTTCACTATTGATTAAATCTATATCAACTTCTCAGAATGAGGGAAATTTGGAAAAACACGCAGAGCTTGTTTGGTAAATTTATGTAAGTTAATGTACGGAGTATTTTTTTTTTATTTTATTTTGAGTGCATAATTTCTCTTCTTCGAGTACACATTATCCATTTTTTCAGCGCACATTGTTCCTCTTTTCAGTGCATATCGTCTCTTCTTCCAATGCACATTGTCTCCCTAGCTTCTAGTGCACATTGTTCCTCCTTTCAGTGCATATTGTCTTTATTCCAATGCACATTGTCTCCCTAGCTTCCCGTGCACATTGTTCTCCCTTTCAATGTATATTGTCCCCTTCTATCCAAGAACCAATGTTAATCTTGGACACAATAACCAAACATTTATCAAATTTTAATTTCATTCAATTACATTAGAAATTGGTATTGTGATCCAATTCCAAATATTATTCTTTAATCATTCTAGATTATTGAAAGATATGCAATCCATATAACATATTCCCTATGCATATATATATGCAGTAAAGATTAAAGTGCACATTGTTCCTCCTTTTAGTGCACATTACGCCTTTTTTCAATGTACATTACTCCTTTTTTTAAGTGTACATTGACTTTTCTTCCAGTGCACATTGTCCATTATTTCAGTGCACTTTGTCTTTTCTTCCAGTGCACATTGTCCATTATTTCAGTGCACTATAAGCATCCCCAATGAGCCTTCTTGAGTAGCTCAGGATCCCTCATAAACACTATAGGCATACAACCCATCCATACAAAATAACTTTTACCTGAATAAGATAATTAAATTGAATTTTGGAATATGGTGGAATTCACAGTTAAATTGAATGAGAGAGAATGATCGCATAGAGAGATTGAAGGAGAATGAGTTGAGAATGATTCTGTAGAGATATTGAAGGAAATATGGCTTGAGAATGATTGCGCAAAGAGATTGAAGCTTAGATGTCTAGATCAACAGTTTAGATCTCATCTTATTTTTTATCTAGAAAGTTTTTTGCACCGTATCCTTAGCATGCTATATATATATATATGGTCTCGCTCCCAAGAGAAACTTATAACCATGCTCCAAGTGAGAACTTGTGGACTAATTTAGACCATCAATCTAGTAGATCTAATGGCAAAAAATAAAGAAAAAATGAAAAATAGATGTGATCATTTTCATAAATATTACAAATTTTCATAAATATTATTTGATTTCCTATCCATCAGACAGCCTGGATTTGTCCATAGGTTCACCTGAGGATGTGTTTTCATATGAACTGAATTTTGTGTGTGTATGTGTGTGTGTATATATGCTAATATTCAAGGGTCCAAATTGGAGAATTTAAAAAAAAAATACGGTGACATTGTTTTAATTTTGTGTAAGTAGGTTAATTTTTTTTTGCTTTTCAATGCACATTATTCTTTTTTCCAGTGCACATTGTTATGACATACAGTGCACATTGTTATGCCATACAGTGCATATTGTTATGACATACAGAACACATTGTTATGCCTTTCAGAGCACAATGTTGTGCCTTCGTAGTGAATATTGTTTGCCTTAGAGTGCACATTGTTCCTTCTTCCAGATCACATTGTTGTGCCTTACAGTGTACATTGTTGTGCCTTCCAGAATATTTTTTTTTTAAATTATAGATTGCGAACTTTTTTTTTAAAGATCAATTAATCTTGATCACTAAGTACTCATTTGAATTGAATATTGCTTGTTTGTTTATTATTTATGGTCGTTTATGATTTGTGTTGAAGATCCTATATTAAATTTAATTTTTCAATAATTTAATTGCTTGTTTGTTTATTATTTATGGTCGTTTATGATTTGTGTTGAAGATCCTATATTAAATTTAATTTTTCAATAATTTAATTGCTTGTTTGAATTGAATATTGCTCGTTTGCTTTTTGCCTTCTAATGCACATTGTTCATTCTTGAAGAGCACATTATTGTGCCTTACAATGCACATTGTTAAAGTTCGTAAGTAACGAATTTTTTTGATCCTGGGCTGAGATTCTTTCTCATTTCTCACCTGTGATTTTTTTTTTCACCCGAACATCTTTATATATATATATATGAGAAACTCCCCACATGATAAATAAGGACTAATATGGCCTTTGATCTTAGGTTCACCTACACCTATGGTCATAAGTTTTTTAAGATTTGTTGGATTATTTATCTTACATATATTTATGAATGAGTAAATTAGTAGTTTTGTATGCATTTAGAATCTTGAAGTATTATTTGTGAATGTTATACATGATTTTATGAGATATAGTTTTGTTATGAGTGTATTTTCTCGTAGGATTGTATTTTTGTTTGGATTGTATACTTTCAATTCTATACATGTGCACTTCATATTCTATCAGTATCTATTCTAGTATAGATTTTTGTGCATTTGGGGCTAAGGTATGCAGTATGTGTGCACTACCAATGTAGTGTTATGTTCATTTCAGGGTTGTTTGTGTATTTCTGTTTCATTGTTCACATTTAATCCAAGTATGTTGATTGTAGTTTGCAGTGAATTACGCATCATGTGTATTGATGGTTTGTTATTGTACATGCCGTTATTTATGTTAAGTCATTGTCAGTTGTTATTGTCTTTGGGTTCATATGTCTATGCTATTGTGTGCGCAATTATGTATTATGCTTTGTTTTAAAGGTGTGCACTCATGTTGGATTTGTTTGCGTTCAAATTGTGAACTTATTTATTAATGCACACAAATTTGTATACATATGCACACATTTGTTAGACATAACTCACATTTATCTTTGATGTAGAAAAATAGGCTTAATTCTGTGCTTACGTAGAAAGAAATAAATAAATAAAAAAAAGTGAAAAAAGATGATATATACGGATGTGCTTGTTTTTCTATCTAGAAAATTTGATTTATTTTGTTATTAACTTACCTATTTTGACCGAAGTTTAGAATTTTACTTAGATAGATTTGTCCATTATTGATTAGATTAATGAATTTACTGTGTTTGACTTTTTATTATAATCATTGTTCTCATGTTTTCATATGAAAAAATGATTCTTATAAGAACATCACCTTATATACAGGTGTGTAATCATACTATTAATTAAGACGGAACAATCTAATCTTAGTTGAGATCAACATATCTTTTCATATCTACACCATGCAATTGTTGCTTGTTGAAACTACTGAATATTGCTGTGTTACTTCCTTGCCATTCTGATATTTCCCTTTTGTTTTGAACAGGAATTTCATCGAAAAACTCGCAGTTTAAGCAACCTGCAAGCAGGGGATGATGATGACAGAATTGACATATTAGCTATTTTTATTGTTCCTGAAACTCCTCCAGCTGTTTTAGTTTTGATTCCAACATTCAAAGGAAATATTTTAGGCAAGTGGCTATGTACTTCCAATGTTCCATTACTGTCCTAGGAGAATCTTCATTCGATCCATTCACAAAGTTTATGATTCCGAATTATGGTTATAGAAAGTTTCAAGTTTTAAATACATTTTAATAAATTTCTGATAATAAATTGAAAAACTGATTAACAATAATAATGTTGCTGATAAGTCATCAACAGTATTACAGTAATCAATTAAAAAGAGAAATTGATAAATTGAGAAATATTTTTTCGTTTAGTGTAAATGATTGAGTATTGAGGCATTGTGCGGTGTGACCTATGTGCAATGCCCGTAAGTACTGTTGTCTCATCTTCCGTCAATAACCCAAGTATGGTAAATCTTAAAAAAATACAAATAAAGGCATTTTTTTATTTTACTTTTTTTTAAAGTCTCCATAGAAGTGGATAAATTTTGCTGTTTGTAAACTCTTTAATGGCCTATTTGGTTGAGTGTACTTTGGAGAGAATTATAATTCATGAATTTCCAAATTACATTAATTTCCAAATTACATTATTTGGTTGGAGGGAATTAAATTGCAATTCATGGGGGTACCTAATTCGGTGGAGAAGAGGAAAAATTTTGTTAGTATAAATATAATTTTGTCCCTTCTTCCATACCTTTTATCCTTATTTTTAAAAAAAATTGAAAGGGTTATTATTATTATTAGTATTAGTATTATCATTCTTTTTTTAAAAGAATTATTATTATTTTGAAAGAATTATTATTATTACTACATCTATCATAGGACATTTTAGTCATTTTTTGCTTCTTACCTTTTAATTCCCTATACTCTTATTTCTGCATACCAAACACTGTTATTTCAATTCCTACTTTATTCATTGTATTACAATTCTACCGAATTACAATTATTTTTCCCTCGTCCCAACCAAACGTCATGTAAAATTTCAATTTTTTTAATTAAGAAATACAGACATTCTATAAATTGGAAAGTGACTTTTTGAGCAATTTGTCCAAAAAGGATCCCACAACGATGGATTCAATAAAACGAAAACCTACTTGCTTGTTATGGGCCCAAGAGGGAGGTGCCACCATCACAACTAACTTTTATATGAGTAGAATTACCTAATATACACATTATTATATTACTAATTATTATCCCATAAACTATTATCTACGCAGTTGTATATATCATAAATAAAATATATATTTTAATATAAAAATATATTATTTGAATACTAAATATACATTTACTCTGTATTAAATAATATATTCAGTATGTAAATAATGTATTTTTAATATATTAAAAATATAGTTTACATGAAAATTTTGTACCACATTAGAATTGTGATGGCAGATTTTCCTCTTCAAAAAAAAAAAAAAATCCAAACGGCCCAAGGTGATTGCAGAGAGACAAGAGAAGCAAATAAGAATGCAGAGCTAACAAAACCACATATATTAATTTATTATTATTGTAAACGTAAACATCATCGTCAGCATCGTCATTATCACAAAAAAAACAACCAATCATTCACCTCTTATTTGGCAAATCAGAAGAGCTCTACCAAAATTTTCCATTAACGCTAAGTTTTATGGTCTCGGGCCTCTCGGCCTCCCTGCCCACTGAGCTCCTGAGCATAAGATTCCTCAGCCGCCACCAAACATTCAGTCAGATTCCTCTTTTACTGCTGCTTCTCATAATAATCAAGGTCCAATCTTTATACTCCTATCATTCTCAGATTTATTGCCAAGTTTTAGCGTAGTCACTTCGGGGTTCTCTTCTTTTTTCTTGCGTTTAATTTATATGAACGTTAGTGTGTGTTATTATGCATTCTTGTGATGAAATGGTCGCGTGTGAAAGTTCCCATTTTTGCTGCCTTTGACTTGTTCTTCTGTTGCATATTCTTGAGCTGGGCTGATTTTGAATTTCACAAACAAGATTAAGATTTTAAACAATTCTTCGTTAGCAAGTTTTGATCTTGGTGGCTAGAGGAATATGAGCTATTATTAGTTTTCCTTATGATTAAGGATTATAGTGTTTTTGTTGTCTGGGTCGAGGTCTTTTTTTTCTTGATGAGATTGTTGATTGCTGGGTGGGCCCACTTCTTTGGAACTGTTGTTATGATTAAGGATGAGAACTTAGGTCGGTGTATGGTGGTTATTTGAACAATTTGATGATGATGATGGAGTATGGCTTGGTGATTTGGCTGGCCGGATTATGAGATTATCTATAACATGGGATGGTGATGGTGGTGGTGCTTTTGATATTTTTCGTTGACGAGAGAAATTGCAGTCACTAATCAAGAGTGTGTATTGTGTACATCTTGCCTTGTTATCTTAGCTGGTAAAGGACCACAAGAAACTAAACCAACATAGGTTGCTCATCGCTAACCGGCTCAAACCAAGAAGGTCAATAGATCGCTCCGGCTAGGAATTGAACTTGAAACCTTGCGGTTACCAAGTCAACAGCTTATTTTTGTTGATACTGTGATTGAGATACTACTTTTGCTTTATTGTAAATGTGTTTTATCTTGAAAGCTATGTTAATAGTCATTGACTTAACATCTTTGTGTATTGGACTCACTAATCAAATCAAATGGATCAATGTTTGAGTGGACATTTATGATTCAGTATAGTACTCCAAACCAATAACTCTAATTCTTTACCTACAAAAGGTGAAATTCTCTCGCCCCAAGGGCCCGCCACCCCAGCCCAACAGAATGGTGGAAGGGTAAATCACGGTGACTCAACTGTCTCTTAGGTGGGAGGACCAGTGCCAATAACTCTAATTCTTGTGTGTGTGTGTGTGTGTGTCAAATTTATATTTGTGCATTGCTTAATATGGTCTGTTATGATCTCATACATGGTTCAGACTTCAGTCCAGTCACAATTTTGTCATAAGCAGAAATTCCATCTAGAGATGATATGAAACGTTTAGCAAGTCTATGTGGGGTACTATTCATTGATTTGGTTCCTATGGCATGTGAAATTGTCTTGGTTTCTCCTTGCATCTGAAGAAAACTATATGAACTTTATTTCATTTTCTGATTCTCAAATTCTCTTAGTAGATATGTCTGACTAAAGACATGCCAGAATGATTGATTTACCTATTAACTCTTGGTTTTAAATATTTTTTTTTTCCTTTTTCACTTCTTTCATATTGAATTGTTTATTTTTGTACTTATTTAGTTGCAGAGACAGATAAACAGCTTCATTTTGTTCAGTTCATGGATAAAAAATGAACATGCGTCCTGCAGTATTTCTTCAGATATCGAGTGAAGCAGAACATAGTAAAATCGGTGTCTCTGGAGCTATTTCTACTTCTCTACCTATTCTGCCTTTAATAGAGGAGAGGTATCCCAAGTTGCCAGATGCCTTTCATGCTCGCTCGGAGCACAAGGAAACGACAAATTCTTTTTCCAATATGACAATTCCATCTGCTTCTAACAATGTTGATTCCTGGGGTAATGATGCATATCATGAGTTTCTTGATTATAAACCGAATATTTCAGTTCAGAATGGCCAGGTAGAGACACTTGCTGGAGTCATGTCATCTGATGACTATGCTAAAAGAAAAGATTGGCAAGAATGGGCTGATGAGCTAATTAACGATGACGATGCCTTGGATCCAAACTGGAGCGATATTCTTGTTGATGTTAACTTTCCAGATCCCGAACCTAAGGTTTGTTTGTCAACCTTGATAGCTGCATGGTATTACGAGTGATGGCTAATTCTGCTTCAATGTGTTTTTCTTCTCTTTTATCCAGGTGTTGCCGGGATCAACTGATGTTGCCGTTTCCCAGCCCCAACTGAATCATCCAACTCCAACGTCATCTGAACAAAACTGCCCTTTGTCCACCGCCACACTGACCAAACCACGGATGCGTTGGACACCAGAACTCCATGAAGTTTTCGTAGAAGCTGTCAATAAGCTTGGTGGTATGGAAAGTGAGTAGCTTGGTTTTTGTTTCTTGTTTTATGCTTTGTTTTCAATCTTATGCGGATTTGAGATTTCGAAGTTTGCTCACGTTTTTTAAGTTGTGTTGTGCCATAGAGGCTACTCCAAAGGGAGTGCTGAATCTCATGAAGGTTGAAGGCTTGACAATTTATCATGTCAAAAGCCATTTGCAGGTATACAGAAGATTTTTGACTCTTTTAACTCCTCTAGAGTTTAATCGGAGTTCTTATTGTCTCTCTTTTTGAATTTCAGAAATACAGAACTACCAGATACAAAACGGAGCCAACAGAAGGTATGTAATGCCTTGATCATCCCCGTTAAATTGTTGTTTATATCGACAACCTACAAAGAGTGTTGGTGTGATGTTTTTATAGGAAGCTCAGAGAAGAAGCCGGTTACTATCCCTGATTTAGCATCGTTTGACTTGAAACCGTAAGTCTCTATCCATAACACAGCATTATAAAAGAAAAGAAAAAAGCGATATCAGTAGCTTATCTCAATAACTCTTTGGAAAATGCTGAATCAAAGATGTGAGTTGTCTTAAAACGCAAAATTTAGATCAATATCCCTAAAATGAATCAAATTGTGTTTTCCTCAGTTGTGGTTTCATATTTTAGAGTGGTTTCCCCTTCACAGATTTTAGTTGCTGGTCGTTTCTTGCTGCTAAAATCTCCATGTCTGGATGTTTTCTGACAGGAGTATGGGTATAACAGAAGCACTGAGATTGCAGATGGAAGTTCAAAAGCAGCTTCACGAGCAACTTGAGGTATGCATAGCTCAGATGGTGCCAAGTTCTCTTAATGTTATTCTCACTCGAATGTCTGAAATAGAAATTCGCGTACTTTCTGATGGAAGTTAAACTGAACACCTTAGCTGTTTTGCGTTTCCACATGATGTAATGTGATAAATCTCTAATCTGCAGACACAGAGGAAGCTGCAGTTGCAGATAGAAGAACAAGGGAAATACCTGCAAATGATGTACGAAAAGACGAGGGAGATGGAGAAAGAATTGAAGGCATCGTCCTCAAAACCAGACGAACATCCTCCTTCACCACCCGCCAGTGACAATCAAGAACCGCTAAACCTGGATAACACCAACGCTGAACTGTCTGCAAATGATGCCAGCAGTTCAGGCGCGCTGCTTACCCAGAATAAGAGCTCAGAAACAAGCTCACAGGAAAATATAGCTTGCGAACCGCCAATGAAGCGTGCTAGGGCCAACGAAACGGCAGTATGCTGATGGTGGATTCTTGTAACACGACATAACATCTGGGTGTTAATTATTAATAAAGATATGGTAATTTGCAGACCAAGTTATCTGAATTGTGTTTCTATGAAGATCTATAATGTTTGAATTCATAGTTTCCGTGAACACCAAGTTTCTGCAATTCTGCATCGGGGTGTTTGGCAATTAGCTGATAGGTGTTAGCTGTTTTAATCAGCTGCTAGTATTAGCTGGTTATATTATATCCTCAGTTTGCTCACGAGTACCACAAGGCTAATGGTAAAAATACAGGCAAATCAAAAGAACCTTTAACATTAACATGAAGGGTGTATATATGTATACAATGACAGATGTTTTGTATGTATATATTATGAACTCACCAGTAACATAAGTTTAAGGAAAACTATGAATTCTCCAACATGCATGATTACATAGGATAAAGAGTGCCTACCATTTTCATGATTTATTAATTGCTTACTTACTGAAGTTCCTAAATACATTAAACTCTCATCATTGCTTCTGGGAAGGCTGCAGAAACAAGTAAACGTGAAGACATGTTTTATACTGCTGTGAAAGAGACTCTTACCTGCAATTCTTAAATGAAGAAAGTGAAATCTCTTATCTGCTTTATTAATTTAGCATATGTATAGTTCCCTAATTTTTAGTATATGATAATCATTTTCACTCTAATT
Source organism: Ipomoea triloba (assembly GCF_003576645.1). Taxonomy (NCBI): domain Eukaryota; kingdom Viridiplantae; phylum Streptophyta; class Magnoliopsida; order Solanales; family Convolvulaceae; genus Ipomoea; species Ipomoea triloba. The sequence goes on along the minus strand of NC_044917.1, from coordinate 2,605,979 downwards.
ATAATTATATGGATAATAATCTTGAAAGGTTATGTGAAATGAAGTTCTACAAGAGTGCAAGTACATCATGTACCCCTCTTGTTTGTGTGGTGGAGAGAGTTGGATTAGTATGTAGTGTGCACTCAGTCTATTCAGTGTTGTGCAAGTGCATCATGTACTCAGCACTCCCGTGGCCTCTTGTGTGCACCCAACTTATGTGGCTCTAATACCGACTGAACATAAACTCAAACTTTAATTATTTACACGTTACATTAGAAAAAGTGTACACATTATTAAAATATCACACGAGAGTATTGCGTGTTAATTAGTTGAAAAGTTCCCACCTTTAATAAAGGCATTGGGAGGGTAAATTAAAGGAAAGTTAATATCAAATTAAGCAATAAGTTGTGTTAATTAATCGTAAGTAACTGTCAGTTAATTCTGGTCAAAATTAATTAATTACTGATCCGAAATTGGCTTTCCGTTTATTACCCTCACAACTTTAAACGGAAAGACCGGAGGTCGGTAAGATGTCGGGCGTTTCAGAATTGGACATGTGGGCCCCCACACCACCATAACTCCTAAGCCTCTGCGAAATGCCCAAAATACCCCTGGCCGTTATTCCTGTTTCAACTACTCCCCATTCCCCACATTCCTAGTTTTTCCCTGTGAATGTCATTCACCATTCCCCCGCCTCTCCCTGCCGGCGCCGGAAACATCCTTTCCTCTGAAGAAAAAAAAAACCATTTTCTTTTTCTGTAGCTTTTAATCATCTTCTTTTTTAGCTGCCAATTTAGATAATAATTATAATATTATTATTCTTTTCTTCTACCTTATTGCCATCCTCTTTTCTTGCTTTTCTAGGCATCATCCAACGGTTTTATTTCAGCTTCAGGTATATTTGTTCAATTTTTCTTATGGTTTTTGTCATCTTGGTGCTCATTACTTTTGTGGGGTTTTTTTTAATCTATTTTTGGCATTTTAATGGAAGGAAATTTGTGGGTTGGATGGATTTTTCATGCATTTGTAGCTTTGGTATTTTGAGAGATCTTATATTTGTTATGAAATAGATTGGAGATTCTTTGACCCCTTTTGATACATTGTAGCTTGAAACCATGGATATTATGGTGTTTCATCCCATTCCCGCAGCCACCAGGTAAATCCCGCCTTGTGATCCTAGTCGATGGATCACGAGAAGTTAAACCAGTCTAGGTTATCCATAGCTGATGGCTCAAACTAATAAAGTCAATAGATTGCTCCCAGTAATCAAATTAGAAATCTTATGGGGTTACCAAGTCAATATTCAGACTAACTTGGTAGGGATTGTCCCTGATTTTTGCGATTTTTATGGGGACATTTTTATGTGTTTTTAGTGTGGATTTGTATTTCCTGTGGGTATGAATCAAACGTCTTGCTTTGATGGTTTTTCTTTTATGAATTTCCAACACCAATTGGCAGAAAATGGGGAAGAAAGGAAGCTGGTTTTCTGCAGTGAAAAAAGCTTGGAATTCTGATAACAAGAAGAAAGACAAGGTCAGGCAGGACTCACTCTATGATGATCTGATCCCCTTTTTGCAATTACATACTTAGAATGTTGTTTCTTGACTGTTCAATTCATTGTTTCTACCAGGAGGCACAATCCAGAGGGGCTGAAACAGAGAAGAAAGAAAGCTTTGATAATGGTCCTCAGAATGGAGAAACTGCTCTGTTGAATCCTTTACCTGAAATGGAGACAACAGCAAGAGCAGATGGTGATGAGCAGAGCAGGCATGCTTACTCCGTCGCTTTCGCCAGCGCCATCGCTGCAGAAGCGGCAGTGGCAGCTGCTAAGGCGGCCGCGGAGGTGATTCGCCTCACGTCTGTCGCGCGCAGCTCGCGTAAATCGATGGAAGAGATGGCTGCTATCAGGATACAGTCGGCTTTTCGGGGTTACCTGGTGAGTGTTCACTGAGTTTAAACTTTTAGTTGAGACAGAACGCGTTTTTACAGTGTCTTTGGGTTTGTCTAAGGCAAGGAGAGCACATCAGGGCCTAAGGAAATTAGTGAGGTTGAAATCAATGATCTCAGAGAGATCTGTGAAGCAACAAGCCATGACAACCTTAAAGTGCATGCAGACAATTGCTAAACTGCAGGCTGAGGTTCGTGCCCGAAGAAATAGATTGTCCGAGGAGAACCGGACACTCCAGAGACAGCTCCAGCAGAAGCCCGAGAAAGACCTCGAGAAGTCAAAAACATCTGTGAGTGTCCATATAATATATAAAACATAAATGTGCAGTCTCACTATCAGTTTAACCTGTCTTTTTTTAAAATGCCTCGAGTGCCAATAATGGTCTGAACTGACCCGGAGTTGCACGTGCAGTCTCCTGGAGGCAAGTTTGATGTCAGCACACATACAAAGGAGCAGATCAAAGCAAAAATTGAGACCAGGCAGGAGGCAGCCAAGAGAAGGGAAAGGGCACTGTCATATGCTAACACACATCAGGTATAACAACCTTTTTTTTTTTTGTTGAGTGACTAGGGAAACCGCAGTCACAGGATAAATCCTGTTTTATGACCCTAGTCAGCAAAGGACGATAAGAAGGTAAACCAGCCTAGGTTGTCCATGACGACAACAACCTGTTTGTCTTTTGTTATTGATGTTGTGTCATATATGATGATACATTGAATGTAATGCGAGGTGTTGTGATAGATGACGAGGAGGAGCTCCTTGAAATCCACGAATCAAACGATGGATCCGAACGATCCACAATGGGGTTGGAGTTGGTTAGAAAGGTGGATGGCTGCCAGGCCATGGGAAAACAGAATTGCAGTAATGAAAGAACTTAGCAGCAATGACACTGCACCTGTTAAGACTACTACCCCAAAAGTTAATGCCAGGTCTAGTAACAAGGATCTTAGGAATGACCTTTTTCCTGTTAAGACTACCCCAAAAGTTAATGACAGTAAGAGCTCTGCAACCCCCACCAAGCAAAGATGCCCACCTGCTACCCGGCAATTGCCAGTGGAGGTGACCCCGAAGGGAAGCCATGGAAACGACGATCCAAGAAGCAAATCCAGTGTGAATCTGAGCTCCAAGGGAAGCCATGAAAACGATTATCCAAGAAGCAAATCCAGTGTGAACCTGAGCTCCAAGGGAAGCCATGAAAACGACGATCCAAGAAGCAAAATCAGTGTGAATCCGAGCTCCATGGGAAGCCTCGAAAACCATGATCCAAGAAACAAAACCATTGTGAATCTGAGCTCCAAGGAAATCCATGAAAACGACGACCCAAGAAGCAAAACCAGTGCGAATCTGAGCTCCAAGGGAATCCAGGTAAACGACGATCCAAGAAGCAACCCCAGTGAGAATTCAGAGCATTCCAGGAGGCATAGCAGTGCAGAGGCAATGGAAAGAGAGTGTGATCACATTTCCAGGCCACAGGTCAATCCTAATCCAACTTTTATGGCACCAATGGAAATAAGAAAAGCTAGATCAAGAAAGGGGGCGCCATTGTTGGTCTTAGAGAAGAGATATGGAACAATGGAGAAGGGAGGTCCTGGAAAGAAGAAGCTGTCTTCCCATGGAGCCACAAGGAGGCATTCTGCTCCCCCAGCCCTGATTTAACCTCCATTAATGGTTAAATTATTTTAACCCCCCATCTTATGACTGAAGAGGCTAATTGATATGATTGATCAATTTAGATGCAAATTTTATATGTTTCTTTCTTCTCCAGAGACTGAATCCAAGCACATTGAAGATGAGTGATTGATTTGTGTTTGTATTTTCCAATGGGACAACTTTTTGTTTTTCTACATATGAATGATATGATCCATCTCTTGCATTGGGCTAATAATTAACTTGTCTTAAACCCTAATCACCTTGTACTGGCCGGGCTTAATAAGAGATTTAATTTTTCCATTAAATATGTCTTTGATCTAACCTCAGAACCTGTTGGAAACACCATAGCCCAACAGCCTCCATTAATGGGTCAATCAATGTCCTCTTATATATGTTTATTGAGACTAAATAACGAAACAATCGGTCCAACCTAATCATATCCACAAAATACTTTAGTTTGGGATACAACCTCTTTATTCTTACCTATACGTGACTAATTTAGATTCAATGCCCTATTGCCATCAATATATTAATCTACAAGAATTTGATTTTTTGATGTTACAGTTGCATTGGCGGTCTAATTACTAACTATTGAGTTAACTCGATCTTATTTATTTATTTGTGTTTCAATTTGTGAGTTTTCTTTCAATACTATTTTGATCAATTGTTGCATTTTTCTAAACAAGTACAACTCACCTAATGCACAAAAATTCCATTCTAGAACTATTCTATGATCTGCCTAAATCTTAGTCAATCTAATTTCTTATTTTCTTCTTAATCATGCAATTACATTAATTTAAATGTGTTTTGTACGTTTTCACATTTGCCAGCATGTGGCCTATACTGCACAAAAAATCACTGTAACGTGCTTCTGTTACATTAGCAGTATACTTACTAACTGCTGAGTAAATGAAGTATGATTCTCGTACAACTCACTTGACTAAATTAATCACACATTATCTTGATCTTTCTAATACAATTTACTTTTTCTATGTGATTTATAGATTATTATACAACAACCACTATAACTATATTTTAAGATATTTTAAATAACAGTTACCTTCACGAAATTGGAGTGGTGTACATTTGTGACCTTGAAAAGTAGTAATGATTACTATATTAGCATTGACCACAAAGATGGAAATACGTTGCAGTGAAAAAACATGGGAGGGGTAGAGCACATGGTCGGTATTGACCGGTGTTGGATTATGATGACCTTAATTTGGAAGGTAAGGTGGGATTAAATTCATGGCCGGAATTACCTAATTTGGTAGGTGGATTTAAAAAAGGAAAAAAAAACAATTATTAACGTTGTGTCGTCTTTAACATTATGCATGTATACAAAAGTTAAATATTTGATATTGTAATTGAATTAACAACTTATTAACTAATGATTTTTTATTAACACTTTGAAAGGTAAATTCAGTTAAATAATACTTTTGTAAACTTTTAAAATAGTAAACTTTTTATAGATTTTAATTAAATCTTTTGTATACAATCTCTTTAATCATTATAAATTTTGTAGGAGTTTAATTTAGACTTAGCAATTAGTGTAAATTAATCTCTTAATGAGTTGACACGATAATGCTAAACACAAGCATGACACATTAAGGATAACGAATTAGAATTCTAATACGAACACAATTTTTAAACATGTTAAATAGGTTGACACGATAAATACATTTAATTAACAAATTAAATATTGAGTCTACACAACATGATATGATACAATAGCCCGTTTAAATTCAATTCGTTAGACATGTTAATATAATTTTTTTTAGAGAATAAAATTTTAGAAAAAAATATTAATTTTAAAAAATTATAATTAAATCCAACATAATCACAAATATATTCAATTCATAGCATACCATAATATTTATAAAATGATAAAATAATATTTAAAATTCATAACTAATAATGCTAATATTAACATATTACCAGACAATTATTTTTCTTTGACTCACATTTTTCACTATTTACCAAACCAATGGAAACCCGAAAAAATGATTTTCAGAAGCCAATTTAATTAAGTTGTGAGTTCTCTTTTTGTTTCCGGATTCATTTACATTAATAGTTTAATTACCAACTATGAAGTTATCTCAATATTATTATTATTATTATTATTTGACTTGTGAGTTCTCTTTTTTGTTTTAATACTACAATTGTTGCATATTCTAAACAAGTACAACTCACCTAATACACAAAACTTCCATTCTAGAACTATATACTATCTGGCATCGATCTTAATTAGTCAATCTACAATCTACTCTCTTATTTTCTTCTTAGCTTCATCATTCAATTACATTAATTTAAATGTGTTCCATATACGTTTTCCCATTTGCCAACATGTGGCCTATACATCACAACAAATGACTGTAACATATATCATCGGTCTGTCCACGAATTACCGTACCGGTTGGCCGACTGGAATTTAATTACACCATTAAAAAAAAGATAAAAAAAGATAAATAGTGATTGATTAGAGTTGTAACACCCCAATTTTTCACATCTAGGATTTATTACGAAATCCCTAATAGTATACATCACAGCGGAAGCTAATAATTCAAAAAGCAGAAAACTGGGTGTTACCGCCACGCTTAGGTATCTCTCCTATACCCAAACGCACAGGCTAAACTTACAACATCAAAATACATCCCAAGTCCAACTTAATACAAGTGGACATAATTCTTCCAAGGTGGCTATTCTAGGATCTCAACCTCAACCTCCATCCTATTCAGAGCTCATCGGCTACCTGAGCATACCCACGCTAGACTTCATCTGATAAGGTACACAATGAAGTGCAGTTAGCGCGACGGCTAAGTAAGGAGATCCAAGGTCACTTGAAAATAAACAAAGGTTTTCAAAAATAATTATCAATAATAATAAGGTAAGGTAACATTACCCAACAGTTGCAATCAACCTGCAAACATTCTAACAACAAGCAGTTTCACTTTATTTCAGTAATTCAAGCATATAACACAGTCATTGATTCACCCGATGGTTAGCTCTCACACATCACTCGTGGTACACAATTCTCGCCTTACTCATAAGTGGGGTACGAAACACATCCACTGTTAGATCTCGGTGGGGTACACAACACATCCACCTTCCAACTCTCACGTGGGTACAAAACACATCCACGTTTAACTCACGGTGGGGTACGAAACACATCCACCTTTAATTCACGAGTGGGGTACGAAACACATCCACTATTAGATCTCGGTGGGGTACACAACACATCCACCTTCCAACTCTCACGTGGGGTACGAAACACATCCACGTTTAACTCACGGTGGGGTACGAAACACATCCACCTTTAATTCACGAGTGGGGTACGAAACACATCCACTATTAGATCTCGGTGGGGTACACAACACATCCACCTTTCCAACTCTCACGTGGGGTACGAAACACATCCACGTTTTATTCACGGTGGGGTACGAAACACATCCACCTTTAATTCACGAGTGGGGTACGAAACACATCCACTATTAGATCTCGGTGGGGTACACAACACATCCACCTTTCCAACTCTCACGTGGGGTACGAAACACATCCACCTTTAATTCACGAGTGGGGTACGAAACACATCCACTATTAATTCATCACACGACTCCATCACCAATAACTCACTCAGATATATTTTCCCAACCCGCATGCTTAGGTTAGTATTAGTCACGTCACGGAAAATCAAGTATAGAGTCATAAAAGTTTCCAAAGCACAATTATTTCCCCAAAATCGTAAAATATGTAAGTATAATATTTTGGCTTCCAAAACACTCACCCGGATGCCCGTAGGCTCTCAAAATATCACAACAATTAAGCCTAAAAACATCGGGGAAAAACCGGGTCAAAAACAAGTCGAAAACGAGTCCGCGTCGCGCGGACTCGCGACTGGCCGCGCCAGCGGACGCACGGCGGACGCACGTCCGGACCTCGTCCGCTGGTTCGGCGTGCTGTGCCGAAGGCTGGGCGCCTACGGACGCGCAGCGGACGCGCGCGTCCGTGCCGCGTCCGGCCCTCTGCTGGGAGATTTCTGCTGACGACACCCGAAAGATCGGGCCGTTAAAAATAGTTCCCGAACTCTTTTTCACTTGAAATTTTTATGGTAGAACCCTAACTCATAGTACTTGATGTCCATAAAATGTTTTGGTCATATAGGTCCACGAATTAACACAGAAAATTACCTTTTTGCCCTTGGTCCGAAATATTCTTCTCACTGGACCAGTTTTGGAAAAGGGTGCGAAAATCATACTTATACTACTCCGATCATTATGAAATTTTATATGTAGGTTCTACACTTGTTGATCTACATGTCTACAAAATTTGGAGTCAAAATGCCTTACCAATTTTCCCCAATAATTTTCGAAAGGTCACTGCTGGAAACTAGTTTGGTTTTTACTCAATAACTTCACAAGTATAGATTTCTATGGGCATAAATACAACCTATACATGCATAAAATAGCTATAACATGTATATTAGAGTTTACCAAAAATCAAAGTAAGGATTTTTGAAGCCAATTTATAGATCTATGGCATAACACATAATTAGCACGTAAAAATTCCTAACCGTGTAATTTCCTAGCAATTGTTTATATTCAAGTGATTGAGCCAACTTAAGGGATTCCTTACCTCAATGGAAGCTTTTAAACCAAGTAGTTGCTAGTTCCTTCCTTGAATTCAAAGACCTTAAGAATATTATCACAATAACAACATTTTCATGCACTAAACATCAACACATGAATTCTAGAGATGATTTAATCCAACAAGGTTTAGGATCTTACTTACACTTAATCCTTGAGTGAGAAAAATATTTTGGAGCTCCTTGATCACAATGGAAGACTAAAATTATTTCTCCTCTTCTTTCTCTAAGGGTGTTATACGAAAATGAGAGGGAGATAGGTGATCTTGGTGTGATTTTGTTCTTGATCTACAAGCAACAAGTGCAACCTCATTAATGCCACATTAATTGCCCAATCTTAGTCTAGATTCACTTGCCACATGTCAACACCCCATGGAGTCCTTACAAGATCTCAAATCTAATTTGCCAGTTTATGCTTAAATCAGATGAATGTTCGGAGGATTATAACTTAATTCGGGAAAATTCTAATACCAAAATTATCGTAAAAATATTCCCGTCACAAATCACCAATTTTGGGAATTTTTCGGTGTCCCGCTAAATTTAGGTACAGAGTCCGTAACAATTTATCCCTTACAGTCCATTGGAAGTTTTTCTTGAACTAACTAGAAATTCAGGCTTAATCGCATGATATCTAATAATCCCAATTCTAGAAAATTCGAACTGAATCTATATCCTTAAAGTTTTCTCGGTTCGTGACAGGTACGTAGTTCGCAGCTTATCGATAACTAATCCTTAAGAGAAAAATTATTTCGAGCACCGAACAGTCTTCTCTTAAATGTCATAGCCCAAAAAAATTTTATAACGATATCCTCGAATCTTAACTTTGTCGGAAAAACCGAGGGGTTACAAGAGTTCGTTTATATTTTTCCATAGAAAAAATTTGTTTTTACATATGATTTATTTTCTTGAATTAATTAATAATTATTTGGACATGAAAAATGTAAAAAAGCTATTAATTACATAAATGTTATAAAATCAGATAACACCTGTCAATTACATTTAAATGTGTTCTGATTTCCCATAGGCAATCACATCATATATAACCTAATACTACACAACAAACCGTGAGTGTAACATCATTAACAGCAAATATTCTTCCTCAAAAAAAAAAAAAAAAAAACAGCAAATATTCGATTTGCCAGTTGGCTGACAAGTGACAAGAATTGGTGTTTCATGTAAAACATCTTAATAAGGATGTTCATGGGAGTGGTGCACATATGCGACCTTGAAAAGTATAAGTCTTACATAATCATTTCATTATTAGCATTGATAGACGAAGATTATATTGTGGAAATTAAAGAAAATATGCATGCATGGGAGGGGTAAATCACATGTTATGTAAGTTAAGGTGGGGGATCATCATGACCTTAATTAATTTGGAAGGTGCGATAAAAATCTTGGATGACCGATATATCATGTGCTAACTTAACTATATTTTCTACAAATAAAAAATAAATAATAAGCGATCATAAATATTAATAATTGGATTAAAGTCGATATATATATATATATATATTAAAAATCAAACTAATTTTGTAATTTTGGCTAAAAGCCTTGGTAGTATAAATACCTTGAAAAATTACTTATAAAGAATTTAAAATCCTTTTTACTCATTGCAATACACAAGTTTTCACAGTTCTTTCTCAAATTACTTTATTCTTGAACGATTATATTGACCGACCGACGATTGCATAAATTTTAATAAAACCAACCTCTCCTGTTGTTGGTTTTTCTTTCCTTCGTATTAAGAAAAGACAAAAATCAATTACTCTATGCGTCTCATTTTATGTGTTTGGTTTAATTAGTGAGACTTAACTAAAGTTATTTTAAATTTAATTTTTTATAATATTAAATTTAATATTAATATATAAATTTATATACTTAGAAATTACTGTTTATGTTTTAAAAAATAAATTTAAAATTAAATAAAAAAATATTTTTTAAAAAGTTGAATTGAATTAATCAATAATAAACAAGACAGTTTGACTGAACTCGTGACTGGGCCATAGCCGACTACTTCTCCATTCAATTAAATTCCAAAAGCTTGCCTTCCTGTCTGCATGTGGTTTCATATGATAAAAGTTTTTCTTCTTTTTTTTCTTAACTTTATCAGACTTCAAATCTGAACCCGTCTCCTCTTTCCCATTAATTTTATTAATTGGATCTGGGTTTCCATTCTCAACTGTACTGTCTCTTCGTTCACAACAAGCGGGTTTACAATATAGAGTCAAAGCTGAGTTTGGGAACTTGTAAAAAGAAATACACAAATTTTAAAAAGTTTTGGAGAGTTGATTTAAAGAAGGGACATGGATTGGTACGTGTTGCACAGATCAGAAGCGCAAACCTGGCGTCCCATTCCCACCTAGCTTTAATTTACGATCGACAGATTCAAATTTTCACACCAAAGCTAGCTACCTCACTTTCTGCAGATAGATGCATGGGCTGATAGGAAGCCAAACTTAAGTACAACTTCTCTCATTGAGAAGCTGACCTCGGATCCATATATAGCAAACTAGAGCGCAGCTCGATCTAATATTTTCTTAGTTCTCTTTAAATCTAAAATTTAATGATGAGAGGAGGTTTATTTTGCATGTGTTACGTAGGTGCAACGTAAAGGGAGGGCATGGAAATGTAGTAGTCAATTAAAGTGTGGAATCAACTTTAATAATGGGTTCATGTTATGTGACTATTTGAAATTGGAAGATGGAGACATGCAATATAATCTCATGGAAGTGGGGGTGTGGGACAGTGATGAAAAGTGAAAACCACGTATAGTACGTAGACGAGGTCATCCAATAGTTGCCATTGTTATATATTAGAACATGTATGATTCACATTACAAGTTGAATCATTAACACACGCATATATATAAGGTCTGGTTACCGTGCAGATAGAGCTTTCTGTATAGACGTGCAGTCATTCACCAGTAGGTATGTAAGAATGTACCACAACGTGTTCAGAAATACACCAGGGTATAGTGCATTTTGGGGTACATTTGTGCATTTCACCTTAGTGTATTTTTGAACACATTGTGGTGCATTTATGCATACATAATGGTGCAATCCGTATAGTTGCTTGGGAACAGGGCGCCACATTTAGACCAGTATATTAAATTTTTTTTTTTTTTTTTTACTGTGGGCACTACATGTTCTTTTTTAGTATAGTGCATGTTTTTTTTTATTGTACTACAAATTCATTTTTAGTGTGCTACATAAAAATGAACTCGTAGTGCACTAAAATTAATGTTTAAAAATATGTTATTAAAAAGCTTAATTGAGGTCTTTTAAATGACACATACATTAATATTTTTAAAATTAAATCTACAAATACTCGGGTGCCATTTTTATGTTTCTACAATATTATTTAATTTTTATGTACCTAAACGGGCTTGTGCCTCAACTGGCCTATAAGTCCCAAATTCTTATACACAACAATCATATATTGCACCATGTAGTTGCTAGCAAAAAATAAGCTTATGAAAATTATTTTGAATTAATTAATTATTTGAGTTGCGTTTGAAACCAAGTACTCTGATTTTATAGTTAACGTACTTGTTTATTATTAATAATTTGTAAATTTTTTATTAATTCATTCGTTATGCGCAATGAACCGTCAATTACACATCTAGAGTCTTAGACCAAAGACTTATATGATATTCGGGTAATTCCATATATATCATGTGATGTAGCGCAGCAAATGTTAGAATAATAGAATATTACATTATATTAATTAAAATCTTTTTAAAATCATTTTTAATTATATCGCATTAATCTAGATTATTATTGGTAAAATTATTAATCTAAAAGAAATTGTTTCACGTCTAGAGCGCAGCCTCCTTAGCTTGACAAAAAGTTTGTGGAAAATTTAGGGTTTAGGCAGCTCACTTAAATGGACATTTTGTCAACTGTTCTGGCAGATCATGACCTTTTTTGTCTAGTTATAACTTATATGGGTTGTGAAGTTAATTTGCAACATTTTGTCTAGTTATAACTTATATGGATTGTGAAGTTAATTTGCAACATATATATATATATGCATGCACCCCTGCCTAAAAATAGGAAATGTTATGTTTAGTCCAAATTAAAATTGAATCCACAATATGTACATGAATTGAAGGTGGAGATTAATAAACGCATAAGTCATATACGAAGAAATAATTATCTAATTTTCACATGCATCTTTGTCTCACTGTAAAACATATACAAAGTTTAATTTGATCATGTAAATTTATCGTATTATTTTTTGTATGGGCCCACACGTGGTTTTGTTAACGAGGAAAAATGAAATGAAAGTCACATAGTATTAAAAAGTTAATACAATTATCCGATTATCAATCAAGAAACTTGGTTAATACATAGAGGTCCGCCTCATTCTAACGACCCATAGTCATATATTTTCGTTGATTTCTGACTTTGACTTTAGATTTTCTATTACCATAGATTATTAAATTATTTAAGTAGCCTTTAACGAGACGTTGTTTACCGTGCACGGCGCACGCTAGCTGAACTGAGATACATGCTTGTTATAATGAAATATATATAGGTTCGTTTTGGTAAAATACTTAACTTATTCGTCAATTTTAATTTGTTTAAACACTATTAGTTGTTTGATTTGGTTAAACAATCAATATAAGAGTTTGGTTAATTAGTTTTTAATAACAGTTTATTGCTTCAAAAGGCTAAAATTCAAAATGCTGCTTAAAACAACTTTTTCGATTAGTTTTTCGAGAAAGTCATTTTTCATATAATTAGTTATCATCTAATAGTTAATTTACTAAACATCTTTATACAATCAGCTAATATTATCAACTAATCAAACTCACTAACTCAATCAACTAACAGCTATCGGCCAACAGCTATTTACCAAATATCACCATAAAGTTGGAATTAATAACTATAGTTTTGGCTTAGTATTTTCTCCCCAAAAGGTTCAATCCCCACCTCAAGGTACCTCCACACTCTGGCCCGACAGAGCATCTGTGAATATGTAAATCATAACTTATTATAAACTTTTTAACGGACAATTGGTATTTGATGTAGTGATAAGCTTGTGATACTTTAATTTACGACAAAATTTACGAACGCTACTAGAAAGTGAATTAGGAGTGAAATTCGTTTTATTGACATTCGTTTATAAAGGATTACAATGAGATAAACTCATGTTAAATAACCAAATCAAACTATGAAGATCAATAGACAAGTCAATCGTAACACTTTATAATTAATAAATCAATGGTCTAAATACGTGTGATAGCTGCGCTCATTGGAGAGCTTGTCGTGTTTTACATAATTCCCAAACTGTTTGCGGACAAAATAAGATAATTTTTTTTAAAAAAATTTTCGCAGATATATTCCTTCTTAGTATACGTGTCTCACACTCTCACACTAATGAACTTTTTTTTAAAAAAAAAAAAAAAAAAAAAAAAAAAAAAAAAAAAAAAACAGACGACATTTCCTGAAACCTTTTACACGTATTAGGTGGTGTATACATGATCTGATCTAATAATCCTAATCAGAATCCTTTTTCATTTACACACTGCCGTCTACTGTGGAGTCGTCTGTCCTTTTCAGTTTCCTGTTTTTTCTCTCTGCAAGTCAGTATAGAGCAGCATGGAAGTTGAACAATAAATTTGAGAGGGAGTTCTATAATTTCTCAAGAAAGTCAACAGATCTATTTATTATTATTATTATTATTATTATTATTATTATTATTATTATTATTATACAGAAACAACGAGATTTAACGAGTGTATAGTTAAATAATGGATGCCAATTTCACTAGTAAAAAGAAAAAAAGAAATATATTGTAATCTTTTCAGTTATTGAAGGTAAAAATATTATTAATTCTTCATCAGTAATATTTGTAGAAAATATTGTAATTAAATGGCATCGATCAGCTGCTGCTTTGACTGCTTCAGTCATGGATGCATGCCCTCCGTCGTTGATCATGACATTAAGATGGCTTTAGCCTCTCTAATGACGAAATTAAGTAATTAAGTAAAATTTAATCCTTCTTCTCCATCTCTCTGTAGACTTTTTGTAACTAATTAAATAAATCATTCTCCGATCCCTACTATACCCCTTTGAACTGTCGTCCTTCTGATCATTCTTCATCCCCAGAGCATTGGTTCCAAAATGTCCGACGAAAAACTGCAGTCTTCTAGAAGGAAGCTGCCGCTTTCGTACGACGACAGGTGTTCTTGTACCGGCGAGGAGAGGTTGTCGTGATGACGTTGTTGTTGCTGCGACGACGACGACGATGACGCCATTTGCATGCAGACTAGGGTTTTCAGGTTGGTGTTTTGGCACTGCAGATTCAAGATCTCCGCCTGCGCCTTAGCTAACTCCGCCTGCACCTCGCTCATTTGCTTCTGCAGCTGGCAAATCGCCCCCGCGCAACCGTACACCGGATCTCTGATCCGAGCGCTCGCCTCGTACACCATGCTGTTCACTGCATCCGCTCTCTGGTCCTCGGCCAGATCCTACAAGTAGGTGTGAACAGGTTAAGCTGATAGTTGGACTACACATTTATATTTTATATCATGCTGGAAAGCATGATTAAATTAAGTTAAAGTATCACATTTTGCAATTGGAATGTTGAAAAGAGAAGTTTGTCTGGTCTTTTCCTGGTTCATAAAAGGTAAAATCTCTGATCAAACCGACATTTCAGCCCGACAAGATTTTGAAGGGGTAAATAACAAGTGCTTACCTGAAGCATTTTGATGATGTTGCTGGCGCCAAAGACGCGGTGGGCGATGGTGAACTTGAGGGGGTCGGTAGGGGGAAAGTAGGGCGCCAACACGCACCGGTCGACGCATCTCCGCCGGAGAATCTTGCAGGCGGCGCAGGGAGTGAGAATGACCGGCGGAGGGGACGACGGAGGAGCCGCGGGGCTCGCCGGGGATCCAACACCGCCGCCACT
This sequence comes from Ipomoea triloba, assembly GCF_003576645.1. NCBI lineage: Eukaryota > Viridiplantae > Streptophyta > Magnoliopsida > Solanales > Convolvulaceae > Ipomoea > Ipomoea triloba. The sequence continues at coordinate 2,590,839 of NC_044917.1, read as the reverse complement.
AACTGCGGAGGATGAGGGAGAAGAAGGAGAAGATGTCAGCTGTGAAGTGGTGGTGGTGGTGGTTCTCTTATTATCAGTACTGTATCCCATTTCGGTGGTGGTGGTGATGGTGGTGGGAATTTGTGTGTGAAGATCAGAGTCCAAAGTCGCTGGTGGAGTTTGGAATATTATTGTGGATTTAGTCAGATACTTACGGTTGATATTTATATAGGAAACAAAATGTATACAGACCTTATAGACGTCCACCCTTGACGACGTCATGACAACGCTGCCCAACGTCATTATGGGGGCAGAAATATTTAAAAATTAGAACTTATCCCCTTTATTCTTGCCCAATATAAAAGAAAAAAAATTAAAATATATTTATGCCTAATATCAAGATTTATTTCAACTAAAATAATTAACTATTAATGGAAAATAATGTTACAAATTAAAGAGGTAGCCTGAGTGAAATTGGTTGAGTGTTAGTTTAATTTGGTAATCACAATGTTTTAGGTTCAATTTTAAATGAACAAATCTCTTTAGTTTTTAGCAAAGATAAGGTAGCTATAGTGGGTAGTCGAAAAGGTAGACCAAATTTTGTCAAAAGCTCAAAAGTTATAGAAATTAACAAATTATTATTATTATTATTACAAAAATAAATGATATTTTGAATCATTCTTTAAAATCTAGACTATTATTGACAATTATTAATTATATAATTAAAAACAGTTGACAAAGCCGTCACTAAGCATTTACGTACGTATTAACTTCAATTGCCTATTAGTGATGATGGTTGACAAAACCATTATTATTATTAAAACTTAGCTAGTGTAGTTATCTTATACACACAAATTAAAGTCGAAATATCCTGTCCCAACAACTTTCATATTTGGGTTCCACTGAATTCTGTAAGGTAAATCATGTCGATTCAGTTTTTTATTACGGTGAGAGAACCACTGCTTAGTTTGTACAAGAGTAGGGTGTCACCTTATAAAAATGTGAAACTCTTACCTTGAAACTGTCTGAATAATTACTAACTGTAGTTATTCTTCGTACATGGCAATAAAGGTGATCAACAACAACGTTGTGAAGTCCAAAGAACATGACAAAGTTCCTTGATTAGTGCTAAAATTACTAGAAAAAATAGATCGAAGCAATGCTCCAACGCTGCATATATGCTTTGCTGGACCAATCAGAATATTACATGACGAATTGACGATGACCTGGCGCGGTGCATGGGTATCGAAAAAGCAGATTAATGGACGGTAGCTACGCAGTGACCGGAATGTAAAACTGGGTCCGGTGCGGTGACGTGCCGACATTTTACCGGTGGAAATTGACTGTGTTTTGGCGCTGCAACATATTCCTCCATGGCTGCAACCACCGTTTACTAACTCAGTAGTGACGTGGCACTTGATTGAAAGTGACTCTCACAAAAACTAGCTCTGCCCAACCCCTTTTTTCCTTTTGTTGTTAGCTACCCATAGGATTCGTGTCTAACGAGAATATGACATACTGTTATTTAACTAATTTTATACAGGTAGGACATTAATTAATTACATCCTAGCTTGTAAATACTCCATACATGTATAACCACAAATGTGAACAATTCAGATGCTAACTAATATCTTCAAAGCATGACCTAGAGTTAATAAAACTACCCAAAATAGGTGACTAAATGACTGGAGTCTGATTTTATACTTGAACGTTATGCATTCAATTATTGCCAATACTTTTCTAGTCAAACTTATTGCATGCCTTAGCTTTTTAATGTGATTTAATCATCTTATATTGTTTGCGGGCTATTAAAAGAAAGACAAGGTTTAACCCCAACTTTTTAAGGTAATGCGTACTCTACTATTTTAATTTATATGATTTATAAGAAAAAAGTTCGTATAATAATTGTATTGTACTATTTATCAGTGTTGTGTTGATTATTTTAAAGTTAAATTGATAATTTAATTGTCGAGGGCTTGGGGTGAAATGTTGATTTATTAGTTGTGCATTTGTGTTGGAACGTTGAATAATGTAATTTGAGAGTTAATTTTTATGAACAAGCCACAACTTATATGATGTTTACTTGTCTAATATACTGTCTTGATGTTTTCCTAATTTTTAAAATTATAACGATATTTTCAGTTTCACGCGTTTTTTACTAGATTGAACAAAAGTCCAACTAATAACGTGTTTTATATTTGAACTATTCGATCTATACGTATTCAAACTATTCCAATGTATGAATATGTCCTCCATATGTCACATACTCACATGTAATCCAGAGAAATTTTGATCATTTCAACGAAAAGATACAAATTTAGCCCACGTTTCATAAGCTTAGAGAACTATATAGTCAAGCATACCATGGTTGTAGCTTAGAGGAATTTTAGCTAGCCAAAGTTGTTGAAAAATTTTATCATATATATCCCCTCCATTATTATTATTTTTTTTTTGAAAAGATATCCCCTCCATTATTTGAGCTAGCTTGACTATAATAATTTCTACCACCTCTAAATATATACATCTATCTAACACTCTAACATGACATGCTACGCTCAATTGGGTAAAAGAGACTTTGCATCAAGACTGGGCTAGATGTATAGGTGATGTGTGTTATCACATGTAGGAGGAAAAATTGTGTGGTTATGATATGATTTTGAGGCTTATTAAACACGTGAAGTTCATATTGTTTGGTCTTGGTCTTCTCTAACGTTGTATAGTATATACGAAAATTTGGTTTGTAATATTCAAACATTTTAACCTATTTGCTTAATGTAGTCACGTGGAAAACAAGTCTACTGATACATGCGAGATGCGACACATATAATTTGGTTGAACCATGGACCTACGACTACACGTGATATGGTAATGAGACATAGGAGTGGTAAAAATGTGCATTAATTATATTGATTGGGAACCTTAAATTCATGTCGGATGCATTTAAGGATGAGTCAAACCTTATAATTTGATGTAATGTTTTAGCGATTCAATTATATTAGAAGAAGTATTTATTGTGAGAATACATTTAGGATGAAGAAGTATTTTGAATGGTATGTGTACTCGAGAGTCAATTGAATTGTCATATTTCACGAGCTATAATACCAGTTTAATGTGAAAAATGATGAGTTTAATTCTTGGTAATACTTTTTCCCGTCAAGTCCGTTGCATAGGGGTTTTCTAGTGTGATTTACGTATTTTATTATATGGTTTGTAGGCTATTACATAGAAGTGGGGTTTACCTAAACCTAGTACACATTCTCGAGTGGTGGTGGCAGATTTTTGTCTTCACAAAAAAAAAAAAAATTGTATTTGTTAATAAGCACTCAAGGTGAAGAGCACATATTTCGTACACGCTCTGATCTTTTTGTCAACAAGCCTGAGAGCACCAAACGCATGCCTACCAAAACCTTACAAAACCCTAACTCTTTCACAAAAGTTAAGTCAAGAGTGAAAGTCTGACACACATTAAACACTATTCGTTCTCTCATTTCTAAGGGAACTAATGTGACAAATCGCATAAGAGAAGTAAATCATACAAAGACTCAATGTGACGAGCTTGATTGAGAGGGTGTTGACAATAATAAAAAACGATCATAACTTTTAGATACAAGAGTCATGTTATCCACTCGGTGACTCCATCATTACTTTTGGGGCAAAACACTTGTTTATTATTATTAAGATTAATGCATGCATGGCGTTCTTATTAGACAGCTACTATCGATCTTAACCGTTCCCGGCCCTATATATTTTAGAAGCTATATGAGCCTATGACTGGATCGGAAATATCCAAATTCTATGCATGCATGATTGTATAGAGCAGTTAGGTTTTGTTCTTACTTTATCACACCAAACATTCAAAATGCACCGAACATCATTGGACTTTGATTATATTATTAACCCATAAACATTAGAATCCCATAGTGTCATTCCTTAATTAGTCAATACAATGCATTTCTCCACGACCTTAATTGCTTAGTGGGTACGGTTAAACTTGATGTCAGAAATCCACTAGGTAGTTTCAAGCTACGAACAATGATAACTTAATGCTTAATTATTGCTTCATTATATTTCTCATGAATGACCTTGTCAAAAGTTAGTTCAAAGTTGAAATTACTTTAAATTAAGAATAAATCGTTATTAATTTTTATACGACTTAGTTTTATTTTTATTCAGAAAAGAACTCAGCGCAAAACCTTCTTATGTTTTGCCAAACGGGTCCCAAACTTCCTACTCTAGATTCCAAACCACCCCCAACCTTCCTGGGTCCCGCCACGACCTAACCTATTTTATGTACATATAATATGATTTTATATACTTGAGTTCACCATACAATGTGGACCGTAGTTCACGATATAATTTTGCAATTATTCTTTGACACGTTTGGTTGGACTTAGGAGAAAGAAGTCATATACGCGTGGACCAGTGAGTATTCAAGGAAAGCATCCCAACGAGATATGGAAATTTATATATGGTGGGGCATACAACAGTCTTCGATCTACTCTTTTTTTTTTTTTTTTTAATTTATTTGGGCTCCTCCATATATATGATTGAGCAAAATTTCTTAGTAAATGCATATATGGCTGACAATCTGATATACGACATTAGCGTGGTATTAAAAGTAAATTAATCACGCAAGAGTTGAAAATAGCTGCAAGCTAAGGGAAGAATGTTTTAAGACTCGAACGTTAAATAATTCTACCTTTGACCAGGTCAGTTTAGAATAGCCTGGTTACTACATGCAATTAAATGGGTAGATTTGTGGATTTTAAGGTAGAGTAAATAATATAATATTAATAAGATTGATTATGTAGGCGGGCCATCTAAGTTAATCAAGTTGTCAAATTGGTAACTACAATGTTATAAGTTCGACTCTTTCAGAGCGATCTATTGGCTTACAAATCATGTCTGAAAATGACTTTTGAAATATGGAGTTGGAAAGTAATTCTTTGATAATCTATAGCTACTATTTTCAAAATTTTCATTTTTGCATACGTGACCATAAAATTTTCAAATATTTATAAACATGAATGCATTGTGCATCAACTTGTATGATTATCCGGAACGTCACAAGATCGAATTCTCACTGATGGGGTATTGACTCTTTGAGATGCAACAGATGGAAAAATAATGTCTTATAATAGAGTCCATAGCACTAAATAAAAAAAAAAAGTAATTTATATGATTATTTATATTCAAAGTTCAGGGAGTGCAAAACAATGTTTTTTTAAAAAAAAAAACAAAATGTATTTCATGGCAATATATATAATAATTATTTATTAAAATCTGTACATAAATTTATGCATATAGAAACAAATAAAACTCCAATCCCTCTGGAAAGAATTGAGAGCATTACAGTCAAGAATTAATGTCAAAGAAACAGAAGATTTGTACAAGACTAGTTAAATAACTTACAAAAGCCATGAGAGGCACAAGTAAGACTTTTGGTATATAAACTGCCATGCAGCAGATCAAACAAAGAAATTTTAGTCAGCATCTTTGAACATGTATATTCTTCATTGAAACCATATAACGAAGAAAAAGTTAGAATAAAATAATTACGGTTGAAACACTACATGAACTACATTAATTGAACTAAACTCTAAACAGTATGAAAGAATATTTAACTATTTATGATGGGTGTAATGGAAAGTGATGGAAAGCTCCTCCAAAATGGTGGTTGGCCCATCCAAACTGGCTTCCATAAATGGGGATGAGCTCAAGAAATGATGTGTGCGCTCCACCGTTCATAACATGCAATGCTTTTTTATTCTCCACACGGTTTCGTACCAATGCTAGATTGATTGGACCCCCCAACCTTCATCTACTTGGCAGTTGGCATTTTCTTTCTAAGAGAATATAGCTATCATAATGTCCATCTTAACCATCTGTTAAGCATCATATCATTACACACTTTACTCATGCACCCTATTGGTTTCACGGCTACGAGGTAACTAGACTGCTGGACTAATACAACTGTAAAATAATTTAAAAAAGAAAACGAGAAGATAAATTGGCAGTATTACGTACGGGCAAGAGATTTAGATTCTGAATCCCTCTCAATGTGCCCCCAAAAGGGTATTAGGTTTCATTACATGAGAAAACACATTAGGTTTTATTATGTAATAAACATATCTAAATTGTCACCAAGGATAAAAAAAATTGTGAATTGTGATGCATTAGACTGTGTTTATGCTGGTGGATTAAAAGGTTTACACTTTTTACCAGCCTCTCAAACTGACAAATGTAATAGGCAGAGAAATCTAACATATGGGTTTAAATGGATTGTTTTTAATTGTTAAATATATTGTTATTATTATTGTTAAGCGGACGATTGCATCCTACTACCGAAACATGATACTAACTGTTACACAAATATAAATAAAATTTTAAAAAAATTATTACACCTATAACTTTAATCCTGGAAATTAGTATCAGAGCAAGTCACGGTACTTGATCCAGACAATTATTATATTATATTGTATTTTGGAGGTGAAATGATATTTGTTTGAAAAGAAGGGCAAAGAAAGGAAAAAGGATGATTAGCTCAAAGTATCCAAGAATGCTGATTTGATCTTCAAGAATGACTTTTTTGAGTCTCAGGAGATGATTTCTTTATTGTTGGGCATGAAGAGACATTTACATTTGAACTTACAATAATAATCATGCTTTGTTTAATTTATTTGAGGAACTTGTCATCCTGCCAAAAATTTCAAGACATAACTATGATTAATTACATTAAACAAAAGTTTATCCCAACCAAATCTTTGAAATTCAGTCCAGAAAAATATGGTATATTTTGCAGGCAAATACCCACTATTGTATTTGAAAATGTAATAATGTATGTATGACCAACTCACCATCCTAACAAGTCTAACAGATATATGATTATATTATACAAAGATACTACACACAGATACATACAAGTTGTACAGAAACTAATGGAACATATATTATATCTGTGGGGATTCTAGATGTCTGCAATAAGTCCACACATATATAAATATCTATATTGTGATGATCTATGACAGAATATGAAAATGCTTGGAACTGTAATGGAGGTCAATTACTGTAGGGTTGGATACCACTTCTCCTACTCCAACATGTGAGGCTGTCATGTATGTATGTATATATGCATTCAGATCCCTTCATCTTCTTGCTTTCATACACAAGCTAGGTTTCTCGAACCAGAAGCAAAAACATGGCAGATTTTGATCAGAGTCAACTAGATTAATCAAAGACTGTTGTGATGGATAATGGTTTATGCAATGGTTAGTTTAATCAGGATATGCTCGTATTAATTATGTAATGATCTTTGAAATGTGTACACAAGATATAGTAAGCAGAATGCGGCATTTAATAATGGTTGGGTCAGAAACTGTAGCAGAGCACAATGGAGACAAGTATACTTAATGAAATTAATAATCACAAGAATGGAATAAAAATGGAGACTTTATGTAGCAGGTGTCACTTGCCTTTTGACACAGTCTTAGAGGCTCCATACTCATCTCTTGCAAACTGCTTTTCTCACCTTACAATACCCATGGAGTGTGCACTGTAAGAAACTTCAGACCTGAAATTCACTATACCAGTAAAGAATTGATATCATGGTTAGGTTTAAGCAAGAAACTGAACTTCTAATCAGGGTTAAGTTTCTACAAATGCAAACAGATCATAATCGAGGTTATGCAAATGTCTAGTGTTCATTACAGGACAATTATACATTCTGCAGTGCTGAGAGTGAAGTTGACTATTAAGCATTTAAGAGGCTGAAGAGCAACTATGGTTAAGGCATAAATCACACTTTCTCATCCATCTTAAGTCATCAGTTCACCATCTTGGGGCCCATTCCTATCATATATTTAATGCTGTTGATAATTCAGTATTAAATACACTAGTGATTAAGTATTCCGGTTCTAAGTTTGTAACCAGACAAGCCAAAAAAGTCAATTCAGTTGCATTTTCATTTTACCATTTCTTCTCTCTGTTACAGTGTCGGACCAATGAATTATAGATTTGTAGTTGACCAGATATGGGTGAAGAGAATGTCCATAGAAGAAAAACAAAATTTATGAAGTAGAAATAAACCTGTTCAGAGCTTGGAAGAGTGGTCCTCAAAATAATGTTTAATTTAAATCTATCTTCACAAAATTCTTCTTTCTATGTACCCAAAAGAAAACTACAAGAAGGATGTTATTCTACAAATTTCTTGAGATGGCAATGAAGAAATAGATGCAACACACACATATCCACTTTATGCTTTATGCATGACATATTACACAGTTCATTGAACTAATTTAGAACACAGAACTTTCCTCTCCTAGGCAATAAGCATTATGTGGTTGCTTGTCACCTTTTGCATCTTTCTTTAGCTTCCATATTCACAAGTCAGTCAATAAAATTAGTACTGCAACAGAGTTGAGCAGTGACTTTTTGAAACTAGTTGAGCTCTGCACACAACTTCTCATCAAAATAATATTTAGTTGTACACTGAAAATTTCACAATAAAAAATTATTTTTTAAAAAAATACAGATGAACTCTCCATTTTCCTAGCTACAAAAATTTCATTTTGCAGTCTCTGAAGTCATCATATATTTATATATACACAACAGTTCCCATCAGAATATGTTTGAGAACATCTACTCCACTATTTGAATACACTGTCTTCTGTATCTGTCTCGATTAAATTCCACCACATAGCTTATGACAAGAGATGGGGTGGTGATGCTAATACACAATACTGTCATTCATCTCCTTGGAAGTACGTGATGAAAATTCAAATGAGTTTTCTTAAATTTCAGGAAAAATAAAAGAAACTTATATGTACCTAGGCTCCTTTCTCCCATTTATGTTAATCACCGAGTGTAGCCAACAAGCAGCATATCAAGTTCACCTTGCTTTGGAGATACTTTTTCTCCTCTTGATGAGTCCATACATTAAAGTGATATAGGTAGACTTTGGTATGAAAACACCCTTCTGAGTAAGTTCTCCAAAGATATGCATTGCATCCTTATATCTCCCTTGAGCACAAAGCTCATTAATCTCTTCTGACTGAGCAATAGAGCTCATGTCCTGTTCCACTGAAGACTCACCCCTGACGTCTTCTTCCCCCTTATTCATTCCAATGGACTCACTAGATGATATTCTCATCTCAATCATTTTTGAAGTGAACTCTTCTGCTTCCCTAACCCTTCCAACATTAGTAAGTGCTTCAACAATGGCATTGTAAGTGTAACTATCTGGCCCTAGTTTCTTCAATTCCATTTCAGCAGCAAGGCCTAGAGCATCCTCTAGCCTTCCATTCTTACATAAGGCTGTTATCAGTGTATTGTAGGTTACTGCATCAAGCTGTTTCCCTTTATCAATCCATGTATTGAAGAGATTAATGGCTTTTTCAATCATTCCTTCCCTGCAAAGTCCACGAAGAAGAATGTTGCATGTATAGATATCAGGTTTGAATGAATTCTCAACCATTTTGTTGTGAAATTGAAATGCTTTCCTAACATTCCCCTCCCAGCAGTATCCATGAATAATCGTGTTGTATGTTATCTCATCAGGAATTAACCCATTCTCCAAAAGTTCATTGAACTTAGTTATAGCTTGCTCAGTTTTGCCTGATTTACAGAGCCCTCCAATTAGAGAATTATATGTGACAATACTAGGAATGATCTCTTTCACTTTCATCTCACCCCAAAGCTTAAGAGCTCTGTCTACATTTCCATCCTTGAAGTAGCCAACAATTAGACTGCCATAGCTTACTTCATCAACAATATAGCCACGTTTAGTGGCACTAGTCAGCAACTCATAAGCCTTACTAAGATTCTTTTCCTGACAAAGTGTGTTCAGGACTGTGTTTAGTGTTACAGTCTCCATCTTCAATCCTTTTTCTCCAATTGTGTTGATTACTTTAAATGCCTCGGCAAGATTTCCCCTTTTAGAAAACCCACTAATCAAAGTATTGTATGAAACACAGTCAGGACAAAATCCATTCTCATCCATCTTCCGAACAGTATCGGTAGCATCATTCATCCTCCCTTCCTTGCAATACCATTTGATCAATATGTTATAAGTAACCTCATTAGGTCTCAAACCATTTTCACTCATTTCATCAAGTAAATTAAACGCCTCTGAACTCATTCCACTATCAAAACACCCATTCATCAATGTATTATAAGTCACCACATCAGGTAACAACTTCAAGCCTTTCATCTCATCCCGAAGCCTAAACGCCTCGTCAATCTTTCCTGCATTACAAAGCCCATTAATCAACATGTTATAGGTCCAAACATCAGGCAGGGTATTGCTTCGTGTCATCAGCTCAATAACCTGAGCAGCATCCTTCAACAACCCAATTCTACAATACCCACTCACCAAAATGTTGTAAGTGTTCTTATTAGGAAGAAGCCCCTTGTTCTTCATATTCAGTAGCAATTCGCGGATCTCTTTTAATCTACCCTTCTTGCTCAACCCGTCCAAAACAGTATTATAGCTTACATTATCCGGTCTGCACCCGAATTCCTCCATCTTATACAACAATTTAATAGCATCCTTAAACTTGTTCTTTAAACAATGCCCATTAATCAAAATGTTAAAACTCATAGTATTTGGAGCTAAACCAAGCTTAATTGCATCGTCCAGCAATTCTTTACAGAAATGTACAGAGTGAGCAGAAGGATACTTTACCAGCGCAATTAGGAGAGTGTTGAGAGTAAGCAGATTAGGGCGCAGACTATGACGCCTCATTTTTTTGAAAACCTGGAGAGCGAGGTGAGGGCGTCGGCAATGGCAATACGCGCCGATTGCAGTGTCCAATAGGGCCTTGGAGGGCTTCGGAAGCGGCGGAGATGGGCGGAGAAGGTGGCGGTGGAGCTCGTTCTTCGGTTGATCGGAAGGGATGAAGTTAACGAGGAGCGATTTGGCGTCGGAGAATTTCTTTCTGGAGAGGAGGGATAAGAGGAGATGGAGAAGCGATGGGAGAGGGTTAGCGGAGAAGGAGGGGACATTGGAGTGGGCCCATCGGAAGAAAGAGAGGAGAGTGTGAGGGGAAGAAGAGAGAGCTCCGGAGGAGAAGACGGAGTGGATTACCGGCGGCGTGAGGTGGGGAAGGTATGGAGTGAGGGAGTCATGGCGAAATAGCGGTTTGGAGGAGGAGGAGCCGAGTAGAGCGATGATTGTTTGAGTCAGTTGGGTAGGGTTTAATGGAGGTTTTGGGGAGATTGAGCTCATTGCTGTCTCTTCTCTGTTTTAGGGTTTCATCCCACTGAAGAAGAAGAAGAAGAAGAAGAAGAAGAAGGAACCAAAAATGCAGATACTTTTCTGTTGTTTCTGTAACTTCTGTGGGCTATTTTGTAACAATCATATAAAGACAGGTCACTTTAGTAAATACAAAAAATTCCAATATTAGAGTTCTATCCTTCTTTCTTCCCATTCAATTCATTTTCTTGAAACAATCTTGGAACTTCAATACATTTTGAAAGACATTTTGAATTACCAGCCCCACAACAAATAGGAATCATAGATGTCTTATATTGGGAGTCATTATTTAGAAAATAGAGAAACTCAATCCTTTTTACATTATTAGTAACCGGTCTAGTGCTACTAGGATACAAAATAGGACCAGTTTTCTTGATCAACTCTGCATGGGATATTTATTTGTTGAGCTCTGTCTATTCCGTTTGCCTATTTGGGCCAATCTTTACGACCCAAATCTCCATGTTGACGGGTCGGCCCAATGACCTCGAGATAACTCAACCGGTCAACTGGATATGCATATGACATATCCATCATTAATCTATGGATTGTAAAGATTGGAATTTTGATTTTTTTATTTTTTATTTTGGATCGGAAGGGGATCCCTAGTGTTGTAAAAACTCAACACCTCGCATCATGGAAGTGAGGTGTTGGCACACTCATTTCATCGTCAGTCATGGCCTATTAGACGCAACAAGGGGAAGCTCTACAGTCGATCCAACTATTGGAGCACTAGGTTGCTTGTTTCGTGAGGATGTCGGTTGCTTTATTTTGTTCTCGAAACATATGTCGAAGAGTCACTGTTTAATTTTTACTCGACTATTTCCTAGAGCTCTCAATGACACTCTTGATGGGGTGATGTTTTCCTTGAATTAGTTGAATCCAATCGGTAGCCATCTGCATGTCGCTCTGAATTTCCATTCTATTGATACCCCTATGTCACACCCATTTAAGGCCTTTGTTGATAGCCCAACATTCCACATAATCTGCATGGGGTGCTCTCATTTTGTACATGAAACCTCCCATCCAGGTACCATTGTTGTCTCAAAGAATACCTCCGTAGAACCCCCATGGTGAGGTTCCTATCATGATTGTCATCCATTTTGGTAGTAGAGTCAGGTCAGGTGCGAAGATTAATGTATAGTTTTTTTTTTTTTTTAAAGGTTTAATGTATAGTTAAATTATTAATTTCAGTAGTAAATTCAGATATGAGATTTTAGTTGAGGCAAAATATGACGGAGCGGGCCGCATTCATGCGTTGCAATCAACGTTTACCCAATCAAATACCCTTCAAGAATCCAGGGCCGTTCCAAATCTTTATTCCATTAATGCAATAGGATCATTGTAATCAGTTACAGAGTATATTTTCCTCATATTTCTTGAATATTCAAAATTTCCCTTCCTTCATCGCAAGGGCTTCTGCGTCTCTCAGTTGCGGATGATATTATTCTGCAAAAATGCAATTCGAAACGAAGAAGAAGAAGAAGAAGACGAGTTTCAGTTACAAAGTTGTGGGTGAAAATCTGAAGCTGATTGATATATCTTCAGAGGACGATTTCCTTATCGCTTCCCCTTTGTTTGATTCTCTTGAAGACCTTCGACTTTCAGGTTATTCATCCATGTGCATATATCATTGATTTTTTGGTTTCTTTTTGGATGATCGGAGATACCCAGTTTTCCAATTTATTGCTTTTCCAATAAATATATGACCTTTGCTAGAAAGTTTGGTGATTTATACTTTTATTGTGAATCATTTTGCAGTGACGTGGGATAATAGTAAGGAGAATGAGGGTTCCAAGGTTTCAGGCAATGGAACTTCTTCCAGGAGCAGTGCTGCAGAAGAACTGTTGCAGAGACAACAGAGCAAGCCTTCATCAATGGAGTCTGGAAGACCTAGTTACTTGAGAAAAAGTTTGGCTTGGGATAAGGCTTTCTTCACTAGTGCTGGTACAAATTAGCTATTCAATAGGGCAACTCAGCCAAATTGGTCAATCAGGCTAATGAGACTTGGTAACTACGACGTTACAAGTTTCGCTCTTTAGCGAGAACAGTCTATTCATCTTATTGATTTGAGCTTATTAGCTATGCACAACCTAAGTTGTTTACCTAGGCCTTTAGCGGGTCATTGAGATCACAATACTGATTTACCCTGATCACACCCTCAGATAATTGATTAGCAATTCAATAACACATTATACAACTATACAAGTTATTGTTGATTACTAACACTTTGGGCATTCACAGGAGTCTTAGATGCTGATGAATTATCACTCATAAGCAATGGAGCCTGTCAGCTGTCTGAAACTCAACAAGATGTCCGTGCAAGAAGACCAGAAGGCAGTTCAAATGATGATCATCTCTCTGTTAACAGCATTTTATCCTCCAAGGAAGATGGAATCAGTTCTGGGAATATGGTATGTCAGACTAATAATCGTGACTTTGGCATCTTTTTTTTTCTTGAAGATGAAAACTCTTGCTTTGGTTTTCAGATCAAGTCTGCAACAGCTTCCAAAAGGGATCCAATCAATATTCCAAGATTGGAGAGAACTAAAACCAAGATTAATGGAGAGTTCAGCTTGCAGTCGGTCAAGCCGCCTAAGGTATTGACGACAAAGATGAAAAATAATGTTTCTTCTGGGCACAGAAAAACAGGTTCAGTTGGGGGTTTCCATGCCAAAATGCAAGAACCGAAGACAGCTAGAACTGGTAAGAAGCTGCATTATCTGCAGAAGCTTTTGTTGTTAAATATATGCTTGAGTTAGTTTCTGGTTTTTTAAATGGTTTGAATTTGAATTCTTGAATTGACACAACTTTTACAGCACAAGCTTTGTTGGCTCCAAAGAAATCTGCTTCTGGGACTGGGAGTTCATGTAGTACAGTTCGATTTTCATCATCAACTCCAACAGTTTATTCGTCTGTTTCTTCCATACCCAAACGTGATTCGTCCACAAAAGCTTCTTCTTCTTCTTCAACCATTCTGAAAAACAAGTCAGGATCCAGAAAGACTAAACTCTGTACCTCTGTTTCAACCTCACTTGGAACCACACATCTGAAAAATCTCATCAGTTTCTCAATCCCAAACCAACCTCAATACAAATCTCCTCCTGCAAGCTCCACCAAGGCTGCAGTGGCAACATCTCCCATTCATGGCACTCCAACAGCTTCTAACTTGAGCAACCTGCAAACTCCACGCTTCATTTCTCAGGAAACAATATCCACACCGAGTCAACTCGGTGAACAAGCAGTATTATTGGGACCTGCTGCTTCTTCTGCAGCATCCTCTGGGAAACCTTCCAGTCTTCGTCTCCCATCTCCAAAGATTGGCTTCTTTGATGAGGTTCAAAACATTATTCTATTTCAACTAAAAAAATATAATGTTTTATTCCAATTAAAAAATCACTGTTCTATAACTAAAAGACTGATAGTTAATTGCACATTTATGTTTATATATTATGTGCTCAGAAACTTCAAATTTATTATGGTAAATATATTGCAGGTGGGGCCAAAAGCAAGTAGAGTGTTGAAGTTTGAAATAGGAAAGGCAAGCAAACGGTGTGCAGAAGAAGGCAAATCTGCAGGGAAAGCTCTGAAGCCTCAAGCAGCTAAAACTCCGGTCGGAACCGGTAAACTGAAGAATAATGTTTCAACTCCTCATCGTCAGCTCCGAAGCTGTGCATCTTTCAGGCTAGCGAGCAAACACGGCGGCATCCACTCTCCGGAGTGTGACCGTGAAATCTTCTGCAAGTCGAGGAAACTGGGCGCCGGGGAACACGAAAGGAGAAGCGTCGAGGTCGGAAGTGGCGCCGCCGTTAAATCAAGAAAGAAAAGGGCAGGAGAAGTTAGCGATTTAAGCAGGCGGTTGGAGCTCATTGATTTATGGGATGACCTGAAGATAGACTGTCAATGGCGGCAACCTCACGGTGAAAAATCTGCAGAATCTCCTTTCTGTTCAAGAACTCCCCTTGCAGATAAAACTCGTATCTGCAACGTGGAGACGAAGAAAACGGAGAAGCCTCTATCTTTCCCATCTTCACAAAGCACTGATAAAGAGAACATCTGAGCTCTCTGTGCAGTGGATTCATCACACAATTTTAATTAGTTATGTTTTTTAATTTGCTTTTGTTTGTGGATTTGGAATTCCAAACTCTTGCTCCAATTTCGATCATAGATTAATGAGACATACACAACAATTAACAATTATGGATCAACCAATTCAACGCAAAGAAAAGTGCAGTCTTGCTTTAATTTCATACTGGAGTAAATTTACAAAGAAAATAATGATCATTAATTACAATAATTCATCATCAAAGTTTAAGTAGCTAGCTAAGCTAGCCAACCAAGACATAAATAGCGTATATAATGCCGGGTATGTATCCCAAAATGGTTAGCAGCAAACAAATCCAGAACTCCACCTGCAAATCCCACATAACAAAACAACAACGTAAAACATCTCATCTCGATCGAGTCTGTTCATAACTACTTTTTCAATCTATGAAATTCGGAGTCGATATCAATTTTATTATTGACTAGAACTTATAACCTCACACATGAAGAAGTAAGTAATTTAGTTTGAATTGGACCAAAAGGTCTTTGACACTGTAGCCATATATATATGATTCAGTAAGAGAGAGAGAGAGTTACTCCACAGCCATAGCGAAGGAAGACACCAACTGGAGGAAGGAGAATTGCGAGTATGATTTCAACGAATGTTTCTGAACCCATTTCTCTTTCAATTCGATCAAACACTATCTTGAATTGGAATATAATCTTAGACTACCATATCCCTTATCAACTGGGGCTGTATATTAATAGTGGCAGTGGCAAGGGCGATGTGCCAGGTGTGCAGGAGGGAAGACGACACGTGAAGGAGTTAAAACACGTGGCACTCCCACCAGACATGTAATATAATGTGTCCCTGTCATTGTCAATCATCATCCTTCAACATAACAGGCTGCAGCGAGCCCATCTGGCCTGCTTTTGAGATCACCAAATCTCTTTTCGGCCCAAAATTTCAATTTAAAAAAAAGAAAAAAAAGGACACATTATTATTGTAAGATGCCTTGAATGATACGAATTGAAGTAAACGGTACATATTCCGTAATGTTTACGATGATAGGATGCAAGTGGCACAGAGACTAAAAACAAGCGTACTAGGGTTTGATGGCACATGGTTTTGGTGCATGCATGAATGCCTTCCATCAGTTTTTGCTCCAATCCCCGACACAATCTCGCTTCCACCCTGCTCCATTCCTGCCACCTTTCATTTCTCCATCCCAAACCTTTTCCAAAAATAAAAATAAAAATACTACTTGAATTCCCAGGTTCTACCCCTACTTTTAGTTACCGTTTCCAGTTGATATAGTATCATTTAGAAATGGGTAATGCTTTAATTGCACCATCGAATTAATACTGTGTACGTATTTGATATATATAGTAGTGTACGTAGTAATGAGATGATTCATTTTTGTTAATTATTTTTTAACTGATTGATTTCAAGACAAGTTAATTAATTAAATACAATGATGTAAAATGGTGCGTGACAAATTAAAAAAACTTGTTGAATTGATACCAATGGCATGATAGATGTTGTCAAGCTAAGGGTTGTGCCAGTTGTGAGTGTCTGATTAATGTTGTCATTCTGAGGGTTGTGCTAGTTGTGGATGTCTGATTGTTTAATTTTGGGGTTCTATCTTACTACTTATTGATCAAATTAAAGAAAACAAAGCTATATGCAATTAAAATTTAGACCCGAGCCATGAAAAGCATGCATGATTTTAACTGTTTTAGGTTACATTACAATATAAAATCCCAGATTTATGCCAGCATGCAGCTCAACAAGCTGAGCTACCGCTACGTACAAGGTTAGACGACAATGAAGAGAATGAATGAATCTAATTAGCGGCTGCCTATTCATCATAAGAATCTTTTTTTTTTTCTCCCATAAAAAAAAAATTAAAACAATAAAAAAGAAAAAAAATAAAATAAAATGGGAAATCAGAAGAGCCACTGCAGATCTGATAATAATGTTGTTCTGAGCAGCCATCATCATCCTCTTCTTCCTTCTTTTTTTTTGTGTTATTTGCACTTTGATCCTCCTTCCATACCTAATTTCCCTTAACCACCCTCTTCAGAGCTTCTCCATTCCCAACAACTGTACCTATTCCACAGCCAAGCAAACTGTATAGTGTACTATATATCAGATTATCATGTCGCAGTTTATTTTGCAAGAAAATTAATCAAAACAAATTCTACCATGTCGGTCCAATTAGTAGTAATATAAATGAATGGATCATAGATTAAAATTAATTAAATCAACTTGCATGTAAATAAATTAATAATCTGTTTATCCACTCAATGCCCACGTGGTGGTGTTCTAGTGGTCCACTACTTCTTAATCATGATTGATCTTTATTTAAAATAATAAATAATTAAATTTTTACCCAGATTTTACAGTTGGCAGATGAGATTATTACTTATCAGATCCCAACCCCATGTGAGGCTGTGATTTCATGTTTCCTGCGGTCAAAGGTAGGTTTGACTGTCCGGAAAACACGTTTACTGGTGTACTAGGTTAGGAATTACTCACTAGGTTAAGGATATGGGCAAATTATTCCATGAAATATGTCTAACTTCCGTCTACCTTGCACTATAGATCCTGTTTCAAAAATAATTTTTAAATTTTCAAAAAAAAACTATTAATTACAAATACAGAATGTGTTAATAATGCAATATGAACATGACGCATGGTATAACAATTGCAAGGATATGTACCTGCTGCGGTCGGGGCGATTGATGTGGGCTTTGATACGAGGGCCGGAACAGTGGGAACTGGGCCCGGAGTTGTCGGAGAGTACAAATGGGCCGGCAGGCCCAATGTCTGTGTCTGATGGTGAATTTGGTAGAAAGGGTACACTGGCACCAACGTGTTTGCACCCATCATGGCCTGGCCGGGGTGATAAAAATGCCCGTTCATGTAGGCCCCGCCGCCGTAGCTCACCTTCTACGCGCCACCGCAACCAAGAAAATTTTTAGAAAAATTATTATCACTTTTAGCTCCGGACTATCAATTCATTAGACTAGACTATACTTACGTGATTATAAGTCATGTCTGTGGCAACGTATGTCGGAGGGTACCTATGAAATATGAAAAGAAAGGGAATAAAGTTTAGGGCCTACTGATGATAAAGCAGCATATATATGGACCATGAAAATCAGTGCGGAGATCCGGGGGCATACCCGTAAATTGGAACGGCTTGGCGGTGGTTCTGAGGGTGGAATGGCGGAGGAGCAGCGATGCCGGCGGCCGGAGGAGGTGGCGGCGGTGCTCCGGCGGGATAGTACCACTGCACGTGATTTACGGGCGCTGTCGAGGCTCCCCTCGGTCCAACATTGGGCCCTTCACGATTTGTATTATATATTTATATTATATTCGCTTTTTTACCGGAAAAGTTATTTTGGACAAACATAAGAAAGAAAATAATAATACCTTGTGGCGGTGGAGGGGTGGTGGAGGAATGCGGCGGCCGGGGGCGGCGCGCGCCAAGCGAAGCAAGATTGCAGTTGGCTCTCCGGCCGTGGATCATCGGCGTTGCGTCCTCGCAAGCCTTCTTCGCTGCCTCAGCATCTTTAAAAGTCACCTTTTTGACATTTTTCAATAATAATAATAATAATAATATTAGATGAACAGATACTACAATATAATAGAGTTAGTAATACTAAAAAAAAATGGCAGGCTTACAAAACCGTAGCCTTTAGATCTGCCGGTGAGCTTGTTGGAGATGATAACAGCCTCCAAAATCTCTCCAAACTTCTCAAAGTGCTCTCTCATGGCCTCCTTAGGTGTCTCCCACGCCAACCCTCCCACGAACACCTTCGTCAACGTCGTGTCACCCAAGTTATTATTCTGCCCGGCCACGACGGTGCTGTTAAGGTTGCTCATTGTCATCTCCGATAACCCAATCCACAATCTATCTCTATATATGTATCTATAACCTCGCTCTCTGCAAACCTTAATTAAAATAGAATAGAATAGGAGAGAGAGAGAGAGAGAGAGAGAGTCAACAAGGGGATTGAGAGGAAATGGCGAGAGATTACATATATAAACAGGGAGATGGATGGAAGTAGTGGGGAGGGAGGTAGTGTGAGTGTACTGGAATGGAATAATATAATATAATGAAAAAAAAAACAGATGGACAGAAGAGCAAGACAGTTGGACATTGTGTGTTGAGGCCATCAAGAATTCAACATGCTTTCTTTTTCATCCATCTCCTCCTACCTGCCTTTAATTGCAAGCTCTCTCTCTATCATACTGCACCATATACATTGGTTATTGCAATATTATTATTACAATTGTGTATTTGGCAAATAGTTGTTAGTATATTTGGTTAGCGAATTTGACTAGTTGATGTTACTAGCTAATTGTATAAAGATGTTTAGTAAATTAGTTGATAGATGATTACATGTAAAATGACCTTTAAAGATAGAATTTATTTTTCTCAAAAAGTCATATCGAAAAAGCTAAAGATACTATGATGAACATTTTTTTTAATTTTAGCGTTTTTGAGTAATAATCTGTTACAAAAAGCTTATTAACTCAATACTCATATTGATTGTTATTTAATCAAGTCAAACAACTAGTAGTGATGAAATTAGTTGATAAGGTAACTATATCACCAAATGTTGCTAATATCTATTTTAACAATTTTTTCACGTCGATAATATCGAGTACCATCTCTATACCAAGTTACCAAATATTACAAATATATATCTCAAAAACGGTAAGTAAATTGGTGGAACATGACTCTATTCTTACCCCTAGAATTAAATGTTTTTTATATAATTTGTGAACTATTATATATGCGTACTCTTTGATAGTTGTTGTTGAATGTACATGTTGAAGGGCTTGTACTTTCCAAACAATTATTGTATCTTTGATGTTTAATTTCATGTTGTACTTGTATATTTAATTTATAAATATTAGAAAAAAAAACAGTTGTTTCATATGTACCACCTAGTATTAGATAGATGATAGATCTATATATATGTACTTAAAAGTGGTATTAAACGTGCCTAGATCTGTATGGAGATGATTCATGATTGTGTACTGCTTGCATATTTTTGCAACAAAAGTACGTGGATTGGCGCTGTAATTAGTACTTTTTCTCTTTGGAAAATAAAATCTGCACTAATGACGGACCATAATTATTAGCAACTGCCAACTGTGTATTATAAAGTTTCCTAGTTACTTCTACACCAAAATAATGATAATGATATTGATATCAGCCTATATATTAGCACATCTAGATTGGTATGCGAGAAATTTTAGATTTTTCCTTAAACAAGTCGAGTCCAGATAAGAAAGAAATAATTATAATGGTTTGAATTTGAATTTGATGAAATTTAAAAATTTAGAGTCGAACTCATGATGTTAATTGATTGAGTAAAATTTGAGAGCGGAATTCTGATTTTTTTTTTCTCCCTGGCCTCGTCTTGCAATTGGCCATCCAAAGCTTTGTACGCAGCGAAACGGTCAAAGTCAGACTTCAGTATACTATCAGATTTCTGTGCTTCTTCCGCTTTCATCACGTGGCCCCACTCATAGCCTTCGTGGCAACTTTCTGCTTAAAGGGACCCACCCTTAGCCTGCATGGCAGTGAAAAGCCAACTATATATATGTATATAAAACAATCTTGCCCATTACGGTACATGGGCCGTATGAATGCCCCTTCTAGCCCAATCAATCTGGGCTGATCCAAAATGGCAAATTATACCGTGCACCACGTTGCACATAGCAATATGCACCACGTACCTAAACGACGTCGTTTTGAGCATTGTAAATTAATCGTCCGTTTTTTGGAAATCACGTTATCCGTTTCAGCCGGTCTCTGTATTTATATTAATATTATGTGTATTCCAGGCAATCATTTTGTGTATTCTAGGAACCGTTCTGTGTATTCTAGGCAACTGTTATGCGTATTCATGTTAGTAACACATGTTGTGATGCGTTTGTGCATTCGAATGTTTAGGAGGATGAGTTCTGTGTATTTTGTGTCAATATTCTGTGTATTATGGGCAAACATTCTGTGTATTCTAGGCAAACGTTCTGTGTATTCTATATAATGATTATGTGTATTATAGATAATGAATTCCCTGGAGTCATCCGTGTAACATCTGTGTATTTTGTGTCAATATTCTGTGTATTCAAGGCAAACACTCTGTGTATTATAGGCAAACGTTCTGTGTATTCTAGATAATGAATATGTGTATTATATATAATGAATTCCTAATGTCGTTCGCGTCCGCGTCCACTAACACTAAAACGACGTCGTTTTACGTACGTGGTACACATTGCTATGTGCATCGTGGTGCAGGGTATAACGATTGATCCAAAATCTTCTAAAGAAAATGCTTCTTTATAGACAGTTTCTATATTTTCTCTATCTGTTGCAGCTTAAACAGTCAATATTCCACCACTAGAGTTGGATTTAGTGACCTTCCCTCAAAGAGAATCACAGACGTGCCATCTAAGTACAAAGCGTTTGGACACGTCTTTAAAAGATTTCTTTCAGCCACACACCCAATAAAAAGAAAAAAAAAAAAAAGTCTGAGTGGTTTATGTGTTTGGTTGAATGGAGATTGACTGACGCCTTTGAAAGGGGTTATCTCTTGCCTAACTGGAAATTCCTTTTTCTTCATCCTTCTTAGTTGGCATATAATCTTTTATTTCTATTATTACAATATATTGCCATTATTGCATATAATATTATAAAATATTTTAATTTTGAGAAAAAAAAGTGAATATAAATTATTTATTTTTGGTTTTTTAATTTTTAATTTGGATGGGGGAGGGGAATTTGATGGGTGTAAGCTGGCAAAGCTCGTGCAGGCAAGAAATGATGGAATCACGTCACGTCGTGGGGAATAAATTAAAACGGAAGGGTCATTTTGGGAATAAGAAATAGAAGATGATGTCACACTTTTCGAATGATCACAAGTCACGTGCCCCTGACGTGTTGCCATTGTTGGACAAGTGAACATCACGTGCATAATGCATGTTCCCCTATGACAATGTGACATGAGGGCACTACCTTCATAGTTGCCTGTCTTTTATGTTGTCTTCGTAACAACAAAATCATCATTTTACACTAAAAATATTCTCAATTCATTAACCGGAAATATGGGCCACGATTCTTCAGCCCACTAATGGTGATTCTGCAAGTATGGGCCAGGATACATGTAGAAATATGGGCCTTTGACAGATTGTGATCCAGGCAATGTTTGAGTTCTAAGCCCAAGAGCTGGTCTGGCTTTGTGAGGAGGGAAATGATACTTGTCTGAGTTGTCTCTCGCTTATGTGGGATAATAGATTCAATCTCTCAATTGCACAGTGAGGCACAATGAGTCAACAGTTGTATTGTTCATAGCTACTTTAGCACAGCACGAAGTATTAACTGGGACACTGGATGCCACTAGACCACAAGATCTTTGGCAACAACCTGCTTATTTATTTGTTAATTTATGTTGTTAAAAATTTTAAATTTTTGTATAGGTTAGGAATTGAACTGGCCAAGTAATCCGAGTTTATCCTCTCCACTTTTCACACTCAGGGCTAGGATTTGTTAGAATGTTATAATTTCTCAAACTATTCAACTACATATGCTCGGTGGTTAGTTGTGTACATAGATGGATGAATATAGAAGAGGAGTACTTGAGCAATCAAAAAAAAAAAAAACCACTCGGCCGAGTTCAGCGCCCAACTCAACCGCCTAGGGTCGGTTACTCAGTTGGCCAACTAAAAGTCGACTAGGGCTGAAATCGCCTTGGCTTAGGGACGCCTAACGCCTAGGCGACCGCCTAGGCCGATTTTTACAACACTATTAATTACCATGAATTAACCGATCACACCATGAGTTATAAAAAGAAATATACTTATAGTGCCACATCAGATTTTTTTTTATTAATTAAATACAAAAAGAACGCATCAATTGTACTTCTATAATTAAGGAATCAAATGGGTTGTTTTGCATTATAAAAATAATTTCAATTTAAACTATTTGAGATTAAAATCAAAATTCAAAGGCTAAAAATAAAATAATTTGACTATATAAATTGAAATTATTTTTTTGAGAAAAAAATAATTTCAATTTATATAGTCAAATTATTTTATTTTTAGCCTTTGAATTTTGATTTTAATCTCAAATAGTTTAATCGCCTAATTTCGTCACAACCGACAAATGCTTTCATATAGTTTTTTTTTATTTATATCAGGAAGGAGTCGACCCAAAGTAGTTCAATGCAGTTTCTAGCTATTATGAACATAGCGCCAACAAGGGAGACCAGCAGCCTCATCATCTAAAAACCCTCTGATCTCTTGGGGTGGATCCTTTAGAATGAGGATTCCTCTGTTGATTCCATGAGCCATTGCAGCTAACTTGTCAGCAATGCTATTTTGTTCACGTGGAACCCAAGCCACTTTCCATACTTCAATTTTGAACAATTCCTTCTTGCATGCAGTCAGAATGTTATGCGTAGCCGTGCTTGACATGGTGTCCTTATTCATGAACTCCACTCACCATGAGACGGGTCGGGTCTGGTCGGGTCAGGATACAAATGTAACACTTATATGCACAAATGTCATACTTATATGCTCAAATGTAATACTAATCAGGAATAATTTTTTTTTTACTTATTAGGGTAAATGTAATACTTTTAAGGGAAAATACAATACTTTAACATTTCGATTTAAAAGTATTACATTTTTCCTCTAAAGTATTATATTTGCCCTTATAAGTGAGAGGCACTTGTCAACATTACTTATTATGAAAAATGTATTACTTTTTCTCTTATAAGTAACAAAAATTGTATTTTTGATTAGTGTTATATTTTAGCATATAAGTGTGAGATTTGCACATATAAGTATGACATTTGCATGGTGATTTAACCCGACCCGACCCGTCTCACGAATAAAGATCCGTGAGACGGTCTCACACAAGTGTGACCCGTTTTAATTTGGTCATAAATATACCTTAAAAATCTAATATTAGTAACTCATTGACAAATTTGTCCATTATGTTGTATTTTATAATTAGTGATATAAGTTTAAAACTTCAATTCATACGAGATGTTTAAGATTATATTAATTTTACTCCACACAATTAAAAGTATTTTATTGCTATTCCAAATGGTAAACCTAAGGAAGGAAAACCATGAGTACGTAAAAATAACTATTCTTTTTTACTAAAGTTGTTAAGATACTCTTAATGAAGACATGTTGTTTGCATATTATAATTATATTAGGAAAAATATTTTTTTTTTAAATTGCTGTTTGTTACAGTTTTTAAATTTATCTATCAAAGAAAATTATGGTTCACAACAATAAAAATTAAATTTATCAATGAAAGAAATTAAAAGATAAATCAATAAAATACGTAGCCATAAGTATTAAATCCCTAGGTATTTCATCTACTGTGGGCAATAAAATCCAGAAAATACCTACCACTTTAGTTAGGGATTTAATACATATAGCTTAAATATTAAAGAATTTTCTTGTTATATGCGTGTGTGTGAAAAATCTACAAATGTTATTGATATATCTACATACATAGTTCGAAGCTAAAGTAATTCCCTACGAATTTCATAAATATACCTACGTATCTACTTAGATATAAAGATAATAATTAATTAAATACCTACAATTTTCATTATATAGTTAAACCTGTTTTTGTTACGTAATAATAATGCATTAGTATGTAACTATACTCTTTTTGTTTTTGTTTTTTAAATTTGAAACAATTGTATTTAGGATATATTCATGTTAATTAATTATTTATTTTAATTATTTTTATGATTTGATCGATATAATCTGTTTTTTGGTAAGTTTGAAAGTATTATAAGGAAAATATTAAATACATAATCCTGGATGGCTTTCATTTATACCCATACCATTTTGGCTTATGTTATTAAGATTCGATTAAATTATATAATGCAATTAACTAACTATGGGTAATTAGGCATGATTTTTATACAAAAATGTCATGATTTCAATTCTTGTCAAAACTTTCTTTGTTGAGTCCATCACATAAGGTGTTCCTAGAACGATTTACCTCCCTTTGTGTGATTTGTGACCTATTACATATATAGGAGTGAAGTTTAGCTAGTAAACATTCTCAATAATAACTACATACATACAAATTTCTCTTGTAACAAAATAATAATAATAATAATAATAATAACAACAACAACAACAACAACTATTGACTAAAAGGAACAAATCATTTTTTATTAATTATTGGGACAAAATAAATAAGAATGAACATTTCAAAGCATACAATTTCTCAATAAACTTCCCAAACTTATGATCCTTATTTACCCATGCCCTTCCCAATTAATCCCATATCCCATTGTACAAAGAAAATAAACAAAGAAAGAAAAATTAATTCAATTACTAAAATGTGTATTATATTATAAGTAATATACGTCTCATTATTAATATACTCGACGTATACTACGCTCCGTTATTCAAATCATTAATACCTAACGGATGACTCAGTCTTTTCTCGTTCATCAAGACTATTTTTCTCATTTAATTTAATTTAATTTTTTGAAATGTAATAATATATCCCGCCAACTCCAAGAAGCAGAATTGGCAAGTGCAGTGAGCAATTTGAACAAAATTAACCGTTACATTTTAGTATTTTCCAATAAAAGAAAAACACCTAATCAGAAAAGACACAAAAGATTTACTATATCTAGTCGCATAATCTAATTGCATCCCTTATGAAGAATTTCTTGAATCCTAAAATCCTCAATAGCCACCTACCAACAGCCACCTTCCATCACACCCCTATATAAAACCATGGTTTATATCACTCTGAAATATACAGAAATTATAAGAAATATTTAAAAAAAAAAATAAAAAACATGGATTTCTCTGATACTCCATCACTGTATTCTTTCCCCAGTGCCAATGTTTCTGAGGAAGATTTCAAGCTCTTTCACAGCATTGATCGGAAGCTATTTGCGCGGCTGGTTGTGGGGCTGGGGCGCGACCCTTCGGAGTCGCTGCAACTGATGGCGTTCTGGCTGTGGCTTGAGAACGCCGGGAACGACATGTTTCTGGTGAAGAAGGTGCTGAGTTTGCCGGCGCAGTTGATGAGCGAGGTGGCGGAGGAGACGATTTTGTGTCTGAAATGCGTGAAGAACGAGAATTTCCCGTTCATGGAGGTCGACCTGGCTCTGCTCCCCAATTTGGTTAAGAAAAACGGGTTAACCAGCCCGGTTTATCTTCACCAAAACCGGGTCGCCGTCATGCGCGGATTGAAGAAAATGGTGACGAAGGTCTGCTTTAGGGCTTTCGACGACATTTTAGTCCACTTGGCCAATCAGACCGCCGTTTCCCGACCCGGAAATGTGGGGACCACTTACGAGCAGGCCGGCACGGAGGGGCCCCACCCGTCGTTTTATCACTCCTATGCACCGGCGACGCAGTTTTACCCTAATTCCCCGTACACGTCATCTCTAGGGCAAATGAGTTATCCGCCGCCGGCGGTTGTGAGCGCGGATTTTCCTCCGCTGGTGCCCCGGCCAAAAGCGGGACCTCCTCCGCTTGCCGCGGCGCCGGAGCAGCTGCCGTTGCCGCCGCAGATGAGCACTGAAATGCTGGAAATGTTCAACCGTTCGATGAGAATCCCGGCGGCCGAAGAAGTCCATCCCGATGATAGAACCATCTTCTTGACCTTCTCTAAAGGTTACCCCATTACTGAACAGGAAGTAAAAGATTTCTTCTCTAGGTAAACTAAACCAGACTCAACTTTATTTCCTTATATATCATCACATTTTGAACCATTTTTACTGGCCTCAACTCAACAAAAACGCCTCAACATTCTCCGTTTTTACCGTGTTATTTTTGCTGGATTTTATGATAGATTATGATGAAAGTTGAGCGTATAAAGACATATAATTAATGAAACACTACATTTAATATCTTACTATATATGTGTTTTTTTTATGATTCAGGAAATTTGGAGATTTAATTTGTTACTATATTTTTTTTAATGATTCAGGAAATTTGGAGATAGCATAGAGGCCATACACATGCAAGAAGTGGGAAGTGGAGAGCAAGTACTGTACGCGCGGCTGGTGGCGCGTTCGCTGGCGGCGCTTGAGGCCATCGTGATCGGCGGCAAAGCCAAGTATAACATCAACGGGAAGCACGTTTGGGCGCGCAAATATGTGAAGAAACAGAATTCCAAGGCTCTCTCCTCCTCCCCGCCATCATCATCGTCATCGCTATCATCGTCGCCGGCTGCTACTTCCTCGAAACCCTAATTTCATTGTTTGTTGTACTGATGAGTATCTACCTGCAGCTTCTTATGTATTATACATGTATACATATATTTATATATATATATATATAGACAATGGGGTTCAGAAGAATCTAATTTTATTCTCATTTTAGTCTTTGACCCTATTAATGATAGCGATGTCAAGTGGTCATGGAGGCAATCGTTATATTATGGCCAATGGATTATGGTCAACATTACAAGATTGATAATTAACATCATTAACATACAAGTTTATTTTCACTAAGTTCATTATATATATATAAAAGAATATTCATTATATTTTTATATAGGCTAATTTTTAATGTACTATCTAAAAATGAGCATATAAGTCTAGAAATTATAATATATACTTTTTAAAATTTCAATTATAATCATAAAATTTAAATTTTATTACATATTTGTGTAATTTTTAAACAACATATCGTTTATATATTTCTAATTTAAATTTATATATACTTTTTAAATTTCAATCTTATGGTTTTAAAAATCAAAATCAATGCAATTTATAAACATCCAATATAAATACAACAAATATTAACATTCATTGACACAAGTATAAGTCTTTATCAGATAATATCTTTAGATGAATACACGTTATATATAGGCTAGGAATATTAATATTAATTACTCCGAATTATTATCGTTGGTGTTGGCCTGTTGGGTGGTGGGGTGCGAGATAGCTTGGTTAATTAAGCCGGCAATAGCAGAATCTATAGCCGAAGCAATACCCGAAGCTATAACTTCTGCAATAGCGATCCTGAGGGCGAGTTCCAGTGCCACAGCGTAAACGAGATATGCGAGGATGGGGAAGCAGACCAGGCCCACGACCGTGACGCTAATCCAGAGGCGCGTGTACGAGGAATGGGTTAAAACAGCGTACATCCAAATAACCAACGTGAGAGCCGCCACGGCCGAAATTAAGGTCCATAGAGAAAACAGCTTTCTGGGGGTCGGCGGCTTCAACTGGAACCTCACCACCATGTAAACGCACATCGAAGCAATACAACATAGGAACGAAAATATAACTGCCAGAAAACCTGTTTGTTTGATCATAACCGGCACGTGGCTCACTGGGTCCCCTCCCACGATGTAACCCACGGCGAATACTAAGACCGACATTGCGGGTACGAGGATTCTGTACGGCATGTTTTCCTTTAGCATCTCCATTTCAACCTCGTACAATCTGCTGCTGCCGTTTTCCGCCATTTTTTCTCGATGTATATTATCGATCTCCTATATAATCCTTGGCTAATGGTGATCGATTATGTGTATATATAAGCAGCGGTAGGGTAGTGGCGCGCATAAAAGATAAATTTTCTTGTAATTAAGCTAAGGCATATCAGAATTGAAGAAACCGCGATGTTTACTTGTTCTTTTCCGACATATGGACTAAGGAATCTAATATATTCCGATCCTATACGTTAATTAATTAACACATAATGCATTACTGCGATATGATTAATGATTTACATTTTACGCACAGTATAGTATAGACTGATTATGTGTGTGTTTTATTTCCAAATCTTAATTACGTCAATGCACGAGAGTAATGGTTAATTCCCCAATATTATCAAAATTTATTTTCTTTTAACAAAATACAAATAGCTGGCAAAGGACCACAAAATGTATAATAGGCCACTTACCAAATGAACAGTCTAACAAACTTGATTGTGGTTACTCCTTTACTAATTATTGAAACATTATTGTTAATTGTGTGTGTATATAGTATATGTCCCGCTAATATGTCCGCCATTTATAATTTTCACCTATCTAGCTCGATGAGACGATATATATGCCACTGCCACATTCCATGTCTATATTTGGTGTTTTTACACTTTAAATTTATTTTTGTTACGCTAATAATTTCATACTTTTAGTTACTCGCTAGAAGTAGTAAATAGTGAGTCGATGAGGCGTCTTATCAATCTCAAGGTTGAGGTTGATCTTCATTCTTCATCATCTGTGATTAGTCAAGATTCATGATTAGAACCCCTACATTGCCTCTGGAGTATAAGGTGATGATTGAATTGAATCAGATGAGCTAGCTAGCTTTGCGGAGCAATAATTTATTTCGCTCAGTGACGTGTATGTAATTTCATGCATTTTGTTGGTTTATGTGAATGACTTTTC
Source organism: Ipomoea triloba (assembly GCF_003576645.1). Classification (NCBI taxonomy): domain Eukaryota; kingdom Viridiplantae; phylum Streptophyta; class Magnoliopsida; order Solanales; family Convolvulaceae; genus Ipomoea; species Ipomoea triloba. The sequence goes on along the minus strand of NC_044917.1, from coordinate 2,561,139 downwards.
TTTTCTTTTCTTTTCTTTTTTTTTTTTTTTTTTTTTG